>NC_086207.1:600000-795000 GCF_035770615.1 Melospiza melodia melodia
CCAGTGCCAAGTCGGGCTGGTTTGATAGTACCAAGCGGCTCCTGCAATCTGCCATCAAAAAGTTGGCAGGCGAGTTTTGTTTTCCAGGGAAAAGCGCAGTTGTTTGTGTTTGGGGGCCTGTGGCTGGGAGTTGCCGGCTGGCTAATTACAATCCACGATACGCAGGATGGTTCCCAGACCAAAGGTGGCACCAGTGCCAAGTCGGGCTGGTTTGATAGTACCAAGTGCGTCCTGCAATCTGCCATCCAGAAGCGGGACCTCTTAATATTTTTGCCAGGGAAACGGGCCGAGCATTTTGTCTGGGGGCCTATGGCTGGGAGTGACCTGCTAGATCCTGGAAAGCTACGATAGGCAGGATGGTGACCAGACCCATGGTGGCACCAGCGCCAAGTTGGGCTGGTTTGATAGTACCAAGTGGCTCCTGCAATCTGTCATTAAAATGTTGGCAGGCGAGTTTTGTTTTCCAGGGAAAAGCGCCGTTGTTTGTGTTTGGGGGCCTGTGGCTGGGAGTGGCCGGCTGGCTCCTTAGAATCCACGATACGCAGCATGGTTCCCAGACCTGAGGTGGCACCAGTGCCAAGTCGGGCCAGTTTGATAGTACCAAGTGGCTCCTGCAATCTGCCATCCAGAAGCGGGGCAGCTTACTTTTGTTTGCCAGGGAAACGGGCCGAGGTTTGTGTCTGGGGCCTATGGCTGGGAGTGACCGGCTGGCTCCTGAAAAGCTACGATAGGCAGGATGGTGACCAGACCCATGGTGGCACCAGTGCCAAGTTGGGCTGGTTTGATAGTATCAAGTGGCTCCTGCAATCTGCCATCAAAAAGTTGGCAGGCAAGTTTTGTTTTCCAGGGAAAAGCGCCGTTTTTTGTGTTTGGGGGCCTATGGCTGGGAGTGGCCGGCTGGCTAATTAGAATCCACGATACGCAGGATGGTTCCCAGACCTGAGGTGGCACCAGTGCCAAGTCGGGCTGGATTGATGGTGCAAAGTGGCTCCTGCAATCTGCCATCCAGAAGCGGGGTAGCTTACTTTTGTTTGCCCTGGAAACGGGCCGAGGTTTGTGTCTGGGGGCCTATGGCTGGGAGTGACCGGGTAGGTCCTGAAAAGCTACGATAGGCAGGATGGTGACCAGACCCATGGTGGCACCAGTGCCAAGTTGTGCTGGTTTGATAGTACCATGTGGCTCCGGCAATCTGCCATCAAAAAGTTGGCAGGCGAGTTTTGTTTTCCAGGGAAAAGCGCCGTTGTTTGTGTTTGGAGGCCTGTAGTTGGGAGTGCCGGCTGGCTCCTTAGAATCCACGATACGCAGGAAGGTTCCCAGACCCAAGGTGGCACCATAGCCAAGTTGGGATGGTTTGATAGTACCAAGTGCGTCCTGAAATCTGCCATCCAGAAGCGGGGCAGCTTACTTTTGTTTGCCAGGGAAACGGGCAGAGGTTTGTGTCTGGGGGCCTATGGCTGGGAGTGACCGGCTAGGTCCTGAAAAGCTACGATAGGCAGGATGGTGACCAGACCCATCGTGGCACCAGTGCCAAGTTGGGCTGGTTTGATAGTACCAAGTGGCTCCTGCAATCTGCCATCAAAAGGTTGGCAGGCGAGTTTTGTTTTCCAGGGAAAAGCGCCGTTGTTTGTGTTTGGGGGCCTGTGGCTGGGAGTGTCCGGCTGGCTCCATAGAATCCACGATACGCAGCATGGTTCCCAGACCAGAGGTGGCACCAGTGCCAAGTCGGGCTGGTTTGATGGTGCAAAGTGGCTCCTGCAATCTGCCATCCAGAAGCGGGTCAGCTTACATTTGTTTGCCAGGGAAACGGGCCGAGGTTTGTGTCTGGGGGCCTATGGCTTGGGGTGACCGGCTGGCTCCTGAAAAGCTACGATAGGCAGGATGGTGACCAGACCCATGGTGGCACCAGTGCCAAGTTGGGCTGGTTTGATAGTACCAAGTGGCTCCTGTAATCTGCCATCAAAAAGTTGGCAGACGAGTTTTGTTTTCCAGGGAAAAGTGCCGTTGTTTTTGTTTGGGGGCCTGTGGCTGGGAGTGGCCGACTGGCTCCTTAGAATCCACGATACGCAGGATGGTTCCCAGACCAGAGGTGGCACCAGTGCCAAGTCGGGCTAGTTTGATAGTACCAAGTGGCTCCTGCAATCTGCCATCCAGAAGCAGGGCAGCTTACTTTTTTGCCAGGGAAACGGGCCGAGCATTGTGTCTGGGGGCCTATGGCTGGGAGTGACCGGCTGGCTCCTGAAAAGCTACGATAGGCAGGATGGTGACCAGACCCATGGTGGCACCAGTGCCAAGTTGGCTGGTTTGATAGTACCAAGTGGCTCCTGCAATCTGCCTTCAAAAAGTTGGCAGGCGAGTTTTGTTTTCCAGGGAAAAGCGCCGTTGTTTGTGTTTGGGGGCCTGTGGCTGGGAGTGGCCGGCTGGCTCCTTAGAATCCACGATACGTAGGATGGTTCCCAGACCTGAGGTGGCACTAGTGCCAAGTCGGGCTGGTTTGATGGTGCAAAGTGGCTCCTGCAATCTGCCATCCAGAAGCGGGGCAGCTTACTTTTGTTTGCCAGGGAAACGGGCCGAGGTTTGTGTCTGGGGGCCTATGGCTGGGAGTGACCGGCTGGCTCCTGAAAAGCTACGATAGGCAGGATGGTGACCAGACTCATGGTGGCAACAGTGCCAAGTTGGGCTGGTTTGATAGTACCAAGTGGCTCCTGCAATCTGCCATCAAAAAGTTGGCAGGCGATTTTTGTTTTCCAGGGGAAAGCGCCGTTGTTTGTGTTTGGGGGCCTGTAGTTGGGAGTGGCTGGCTGGCTCCTTAGAATCCACGATACGCAGGAAGGTTCCCAGACCCAAGGTGGCACCAGTGCCATGTTGGGCTGGTTTGATAGTACCAAGTGCGTCCTGCAATCTGCCATCCAGAAGCGGGGCAGCATACTTTTGTTTGCCAGGGAAACGGGCCTAGGTTTGTGTCTGGGGGCCTATGGCTGGGAGTGACCAGGTAGGTCCTGAAAAGCTACGATAGGCAGGATGGTGACCAGACCCATGGTGGCACCAGTGCCAAGTCGGGCTGGTTTGATAGTTCCAAGTGGCTCCTGCAATCTGCCATCAAAAAGTTGGCAGGCGAGTTTTGTTTTCCAGGGAAAAGCGCCGTTGTTTGTGTTTGGGGGCCTGTGGCTGGGAGTGGCCGGCTGGCTCCTTAGAATCCACGATACGCAGGATGGTTCCCAGACAAGACGTGGCACCAGTGTCAAGTCGGGCTGGTTTGATGGTGCAAAGTGGCTCCTGCAATCTGCCATCCAGAAGCGGGGCAGCTTACTTTTGTTTGCAAGGGAAACGGCCAAGGTTTGTGTCTGGGGGCCTATGGCTGGGAGTGACCGGCTGGCTCCTGGAAAGCTACGATAGACAGGATGGTGACCAGACCCATGGTGGCAGCAGTGCCAAGTTGGGCTGATTTGATAGTACCAAGTGGCTCCTGCAATCAGCCATCAAAAATTTGGCAGGCGAGTTTTGTTTTCCAGGGAAAAGCGCCGTTGTTTGTGTTTGGGGGCCTGTGGCTGGGAGTGGCCGGCTGGCTCCTTAGAATCCACGATACACAGGATGGTTCCCAGACCAGAGGTGGCACCAGTTCCAATTCGGGGTGGTTTGATAGTACCAAGTGTGTCCTGCAATCTGCCATCCAGAAGCGGGGGAGCTTACTTTTGTTTGCCAGGGAAACCGGCCGAGGTTTGTGTCTGGGGGCCTATGGCTGGGAGTCACCGGCTAGGTCCTGAAAAGCTACGATAGGCAGGATGGTGACCAGACCCATGGTGGCACCAGTGCCAAGTTGGGCTGGTTTGATAGTACCAAGTGGCTCCTGCAATCTGCCATCAAAAAGTTGGCACGCGAGTTTTGTTTTCCAGGGAAAAGCGTCGTTGTTTGTGTTTGGGAGCCAGTGGCTGCTAGTGGACGGATGGCTAATTGGAATCCACGATACGCAGGTTGGTTCCCAGACCAGAGGTGGCACCAGTGCCAAGTCGGGCTAGTTTGATGGTGCAAAGTGGCTCCTGCAATCTGCCATCCAGAAGCGGGGCAGCTTACTTTTGTTTGCCAGGGAAACGGGCTGAGGTTTGTGTCTGGGGGCCTATGGCTGGGAGTGACCAGCTGCCTCCTGAAAAGCCACGATAGGCAGGATGGTGACCAGACCCATGGTGGCACCAGTGCCAAGTTGGGCTGGTTTGATAGCACTAAGTGGCTCCTGCAATCTGCCATCAAAAAGTTGGCAGGCGAGTTTTGTTTTCCAGGGAAAAGCGCCGTTGTTTGTGTTTGGGGGCCTGTGGCTGGGAGTGTCCGGCTGGCTCCTTAGAATCCACGATACGCAGGATGGTTCCCAGACCAGAGGTGGCACCAGTTTCAAGTCGGGCTGGTTTGATAGTACCAGGTAGCTCCTGCAATCTGCCATCCAGAAGCGGGGCAGCTTACTTTTGTTTGCCAGGGAAACGGGCCAAGGATTGTGTCTGGGGGCCTATGGCTGGGAGTGACCGGCTGGCTCCTGAAAACCTACGATAGGCTGGATGGTGACCAGACCTATGGTGGCACCAGACCCAAGTTGGGCTGGTTTGATAGTACCAAGTGGCTCCTGCAATCTGCCATCACAAAGTTGGCAGGCGAGTTTTGTTTTCCAGGGAAAAGCGCCGTTGTTTGTGTTTGGGGGCCTGTGGCTGGGAGTGGCCAACTGGCTCCTTAGAATCCACGATACGCAGCATGATTCCCAGACCCAAGGTGGCACCAGTGCCAAGTCGGGCTAGTTTGATAGTTCCAAGTGGCTGCTGCAATCTGCCATCAAAAGGTGGCAGGCGAGTTTTGTTTTCCAGGGAAAAGCGCCGTTGTTTGTGTTTGGGGGCCTGTGGCTGGGAGTGGCCGGCTGGCTAATTAGAATCCACGATACGTACGATGGTTCCCAGACCAGAGGTGGCACCAGTGCCAAGTTGGGCTGGTTTGATAGTACCAAGTGGCTCCTGCAATCTGCCATCAAAAAGTTGGCAGGCGAGTTTTGTTTTCCAGGGAAAAGCGCTGTTGTTTCTGTTTGGGGGCCTGTGGCTGGGAGTGGCCGGCTGGCTCCTTAGAATCCACGATACGCAGCATGGTTCTCAGAGCCAAGGTGGCACCAGTGCCAAGTCGGGCTGGTTTGATAGTAGCACGTGGTTCCTGCAATCTGCCATCCAGAAGCGGGGCAGCTTACTTTTGTTTGCCAGGGGAACGGGCCGAGGTTTGTGTCTGGGGGCCTATGGCTGGGAGTGACCGGCTGGCTCCTGAAAAGCTATGATAGGCAGGATGGTGACCAGACCCATGGTGGCACCAGTGCCAAGTTGGGCTGATTTGATAGTAACAAGTGGCTCCTGCAATCTGCCATCAAAAAGTTGGCAGGCGAGTTTTGTTTTCCAGGGAAAAGCGCCGTTGTTTGTGTTTGGGGGCCTGTGGCTGGGAGTGGCCGGATGGCTAATTAGAATCCACGATACGCAGCATGGTTCCCAGAGCCAAAGTGGCAGCAGTGCCAAGTTGGGCTGGTTTGATGGTGCAACGTGGTTCCTGCAATCTGCCATCCAGAAGCGCGGTAGTTTACTTTTGTTTGCCAGGGAAACGGGCCGAGGTTTGTGTCTGGGGGCCTATGGCTGGGAGTGACCGGCTGGCTCCTGAAAAGCTACGATAGGCAGGATGGTGACCAGACCCATGGTGGCACCAGTGCCAAGTTGGGCTGGTTTGATAGTACCAAGTTTCTCCTGCAATCTGCCATCAAAAAGTTGGCAGGCGAGTTTTGTTTTCCAGGGAAAAGCGCCGTTGTTTGTGTTTGGGGGCCTGTGGCTGGGAGTGGCTGGCTGGCTCCTTAGAATCCACGATACGTAGGATGGTTCCCAGACCTGAGGTGGCACTAGTGCCAAGTCGGGCTGGTTTCATGGTGCAAATTGGCTCCTGCATTCTGCCATCCAGAAGCGGGGCAGCTTACTTTTGTTTGCCAGGGAAACGGGCCGAGGTTTGTGTCTCGGGGCCTATGGCTGGGAGTGACCGGCTGGCTCCTGAATTCTACGATAGGCAGGATGGTGACCAGACCCATGGTGGCAGCAGTGCCAAGTTGGGCTGGTTTGATAGTACCAAGTGGCTCCTGCAATCTGCCATCAAAAAGTTGGCAGGCGAGTTTTCTTTTCCAGGGAAAAGCGCCGTTGTTTGTGTTTGGGGGCCTGTGGCTGGGAGTGGCCAACTGGCTCCTTAGAATCCACGATACACAGGATGGTTCCCAGACCCAAGGTGGCACCAGTGCCAAGTCGGGCTAGTTTGATAGTTCCAAGTGGCTCCTGCAATCTGCCATCAAAAAGGTGGCAGGCGAGTTTTGTTTTCCAGGGAAAAGCGCTGTTGTTTGTGTTTGGGGGCCTGTGGCTGGGAGTGGCCGGCTGGCTCCTTAGAATCCACGATACGCAGCATGGTTCTCAGAGCCAAGGTGGCACCAGTGCCAAGTCGGGCTGGTTTGATAGTACCACGTGGTTCCTGCAATCTGCCATCCAGAAGCGGGGCAGCTTACTTTTGTTTGCCAGGGGAACGGGACGAGGTTTGTGTCTCGAGGCCTATGGCTGGGAGTGACCGGCTGGCTCCTGAAAAGCTATGATAGGCAGGATGGTGACCAGACCCATGGGGGCACCAGTGCCAAGTTGGGCTGATTTGATAGTAACAAGTGGCTCCTGCAATCTGCCATCAAAAAGTTGGCAGGCGAGTTTTGTTTTCCAGGGAAAAGCGCCGTTGTTTGTGTTTGGGGGCCTGTGGCTGGGAGTGGCCGGCTGGCTAATTAGAATCCACGATACGTACGATGGTTCCCAGACCAGAGGTGGCACCAGTGCCAAGTTGGGCTGGTTTGATAGTACCAAGTGGCTCCTGCAATCTGCCATCAAAAAGTTGGCAGGCGAGTTTTGTTTTCCAGGGAAAAGCGCTGTTGTTTGTGTTTGGGGGCCTGTGGCTGGGAGTGGCCGGCTGGCTCCTTAGAATCCACGATACGAAGCATGGTTCTCAGAGCCAAGGTGGCACCAGTGCCAAGTCGGGCTGGTTTGATGGTGCAAAGTGTCTCCTGCAATCTGCCATCCAGAAGCGCGGTAGCTTTCTTTTGTTCGCCAGGGAAACGGGCCGAGGTTTGTGTCTGGGGGCCTATGGCTGGGAGTGACCGGCTGGCTCCTGAAAAGCTACGATAGGCAGGATGGTGACCAGACCCATGGTGGCACCAGTGCCAAGTTGGGCTGGTTTGATAGTACCAAGTGGCTCCTGCAATCCGCCATCAAACATTGGCAGGCGAGTTTTGTATTCCCGGGAAAAGCGCCGTTGAATTTGTTTGGAGGCCTGTGGCTGGGAGTTGCCGGCTGGCGCCTTAGAATCTACGTTACGCAGCATGGTTCCCAGAGCCAAGGTGGCACCAGTGCCAAGTCGGGCTGGTTTGATATTACCACGTGGTTCCTGCAATCTGCCATCCAGAAGCGGGGCAGCTTACTTTTGTTTGCCAGGGGAACGGGCCGAGGTTTGTGTCTCGAGGCCTATGGCTGGGAGTGACCGGCTGGCTCCTGAAAAGCTATGATAGGCAGGATGGTGACCAGACCCATGGTGGCACCAGTGCCAAGTTGGGCTGATTTGATAGTAACAAGTGGCTCCTGCAATCTGCCATCAAAAAGTTGGCAGGCGAGTTTTGTTTTCCAGGGAAAAGCGCCGTTGTTTGTGTTTGGGGGCCTGTGGCTGGGAGTGGCCGGATGGCTAATTAGAATCCACGATACGCAGCATGGTTCCCAGAGCCAAGGTGGCACCAGTGCCAAGTTGGGCTGGTTTGATGGTGCAACGTGGTTCCTGCAATCTGCCATCCAGAAGCGCGGTAGTTTACTTTTGTTTGCCAGGGAAACGGGCCGAGGTTTGTGTCTGGGGGCCTATGGCTGGGAGTCACCGGCTGGCTCCTGAAAAGCTACGATAGGCAGGATGGTCACCAGAACCATGGTGGCACCAGTGCCAAGTTGGGCTGGTTTGATAGTACCAAGTTTCTCCTGCAATCTGCCATCAAAAAGTTGGCAGGCGAGTTTTGTTTTCCAGGGAAAAGCGCCGTTGTTTGTGTTTGGGGGCCTGTGGCTGGGAGTGGCTGGCTGGCTCCTTAGAATCCACGATACGTAGGATGGTTCCCAGACCTGAGGTGGCACTAGTGCCAAGTCGGGCTGGTTTCATGGTGCAAATTGGCTCCTGCATTCTGCCATCCAGAAGCGGGGCAGCTTACTTTTGTTTGCCAGGGAAACGGGCCGAGGTTTGTGTCTCGGGGCCTATGGCTGGGAGTGACCGGCTGGCTCCTGAATTCTACGATAGGCAGGATGGTGACCAGACCCATGGTGGCAGCAGTGCCAAGTTGGGCTGGTTTGATAGTACCAAGTGGCTCCTGCAATCTGCCATCAAAAAGTTGGCAGGCGAGTTTTCTTTTCCAGGGAAAAGCGCCGTTGTTTGTGTTTGGGGGCCTGTGGCTGGGAGTGGCCAACTGGCTCCTTAGAATCCACGATACGCAGGATGGTTCCCAGACCCAAGGTGGCACCAGTGCCAAGTCGGGCTAGTTTGATAGTTCCAAGTGGCTCCTGCAATCTGCCATCAAAAAGGTGGCAGGCGAGTTTTGTTTTCCAGGGAAAAGCGCTGTTGTTGGTGTTTGGGGGCCTGTGGCTGGGAGTGGCCGGCTGGCTCCTTAGAATCCACGATACGCAGCATGGTTCTCAGAGCCAAGGTGGCACCAGTGCCAAGTCGGGCTGGTTTGATAGTACCACGTGGTTCCTGCAATCTGCCATCCAGAAGCGGGGCAGCTTACTTTTGTTTGCCAGGGGAACGGGACGAGGTTTGTGTCTCGAGGCCTATGGCTGGGAGTGACCGGCTGGCTCCTGAAAAGCTATGATAGGCAGGATGGTGACCAGACCCATGGGGGCACCAGTGCCAAGTTGGGCTGATTTGATAGTACCAAGTGGCTCCTGCAATCTGCCATCAAAAAGTTGGCAGGCGAGTTTTGTTTTCCAGGGAAAAGCGCCGTTGTTTGTGTTTGGGGGCCTGTGGCTGGGAGTGGCCGGCTGGCTAATTAGAATCCACGATACGTACGATGGTTCCCAGACCAGAGGTGGCACCAGTGCCAAGTTGGGCTGGTTTGATAGTACCAAGTGGCTCCTGCAATCTGCCATCAAAAAGTTGGCAGGCGAGTTTTGTTTTCCAGGGAAAAGCGCTGTTGTTTGTGTTTGGGGGCCTGTGGCTGGGAGTGGCCGGCTGGCTCCTTAGAATCCACGATACGCAGCATGGTTCTCAGAGCCAAGGTGGCACCAGTGCCAAGTCGGGCTGGTTTGATGGTGCAAAGTGTCTCCTGCAATCTGCCATCCAGAAGCGCGGTAGCTTTCTTTTGTTTGCCAGGGAAACGGGCCGAGGTTTGTGTCTGGGGGCCTATGGCTGGGAGTGACCGGCTGGCTCCTGAAAAGCTACGATAGGCAGGATGGTGACCAGACCCATGGTGGCACCAGTGCCAAGTTGGGCTGGTTTGATAGTACCAAGTGGCTCCTGCAATCCGCCATCAAACATTGGCAGGCGAGTTTTGTATTCCCGGGAAAAGCGCCGTTGAATTTGTTTGGAGGCCTGTGGCTGGGAGTTGCCGGCTGGCGCCTTAGAATCTACGTTACGCAGCATGGTTCCCAGAGCCAAGGTGGCACCAGTGCCAAGTCGGGCTGGTTTGATATTACCACGTGGTTCCTGCAATCTGCCATCCAGAAGCGGGGCAGCTTACTTTTGTTTGCCAGGGGAACGGGCCGAGGTTTGTGTCTCGAGGCCTATGGCTGGGAGTGACCGGCTGGCTCCTGAAAAGCTATGATAGGCAGGATGGTGACCAGACCCATGGTGGCACCAGTGCCAAGTTGGGCTGATTTGATAGTAACAAGTGGCTCCTGCAATCTGCCATCAAAAAGTTGGCAGGCGAGTTTTGTTTTCCAGGGAAAAGCGCCGTTGTTTGTGTTTGGGGGCCTGTGGCTGGGAGTGGCCGGATGGCTAATTAGAATCCACGATACGCAGCATGGTTCCCAGAGCCAAGGTGGCACCAGTGCCAAGTTGGGCTGGTTTGATGGTGCAACGTGGTTCCTGCAATCTGCCATCCAGAAGCGCGGTAGTTTACTTTTGTTTGCCAGGGAAACGGGCCGAGGTTTGTGTCTGGGGGCCTATGGCTGGGAGTCACCGGCTGGCTCCTGAAAAGCTACGATAGGCAGGATGGTCACCAGAACCATGGTGGCACCAGTGCCAAGTTGGGCTGGTTTGATAGTACCAAGTTTCTCCTGCAATCTGCCATCAAAAAGTTGGCAGGCGAGTTTTGTTTTCCAGGGAAAAGCGCCGTTGTTTGTGTTTGGGGGCCTGTGGCTGGGAGTGGCTGGCTGGCTCCTTAGAATCCACGATACGTAGGATGGTTCCCAGACCTGAGGTGGCACTAGTGCCAAGTCGGGCTGGTTTCATGGTGCAAATTGGCTCCTGCATTCTGCCATCCAGAAGCGGGGCAGCTTACTTTTGTTTGCCAGGGAAACGGGCCGAGGTTTGTGTCTCGGGGCCTATGGCTGGGAGTGACCGGCTGGCTCCTGAATTCTACGATAGGCAGGATGGTGACCAGACCCATGGTGGCAGCAGTCCCAAGTCGGGCTAGTTTGATAGTTCCAAGTGGCTCCTGCAATCTGCCATCAAAAAGGTGGCAGGCGAGTTTTGTTTTCCAGGGAAAAGCGCTGTTGTTTGTGTTTGGGGGCCTGTGGCTGGGAGTGGCCGGCTGGCTCCTTAGAATCCACGATACGCAGCATGGTTCTCAGAGCCAAGGTGGCACCAGTGCCAAGTCGGGCTGGTTTGATAGTACCACGTGGTTCCTGCAATCTGCCATCCAGAAGCGGGGCAGCTTACTTTTGTTTGCCAGGGGAACGGGACGAGGTTTGTGTCTCGAGGCCTATGGCTGGGAGTGACCGGCTGGCTCCTGAAAAGCTATGATAGGCAGGATGGTGACCAGACCCATGGGGGCACCAGTGCCAAGTTGGGCTGATTTGATAGTACCAAGTGGCTCCTGCAATCTGCCATCAAAAAGTTGGCAGGCGAGTTTTGTTTTCCAGGGAAAAGCGCCGTTGTTTGTGTTTGGGGGCCTGTGGCTGGGAGTGGCCGGCTGGCTAATTAGAATCCACGATACGTACGATGGTTCCCAGACCAGAGGTGGCACCAGTGCCAAGTTGGGCTGGTTTGATAGTACCAAGTGGCTCCTGCAATCTGCCATCAAAAAGTTGGCAGGCGAGTTTTGTTTTCCAGGGAAAAGCGCTGTTGTTTGTGTTTGGGGGCCTGTGGCTGGGAGTGGCCGGCTGGCTCCTTAGAATCCACGATACGCAGCATGGTTCTCAGAGCCAAGGTGGCACCAGTGCCAAGTCGGGCTGGTTTGATGGTGCAAAGTGTCTCCTGCAATCTGCCATCCAGAAGCGCGGTAGCTTTCTTTTGTTTGCCAGGGAAACGGGCCGAGGTTTGTGTCTGGGGGCCTATGGCTGGGAGTGACCGGCTGGCTCCTGAAAAGCTACGATAGGCAGGATGGTGACCAGACCCATGGTGGCACCAGTGCCAAGTTGGGCTGGTTTGATAGTACCAAGTGGCTCCTGCAATCCGCCATCAAACATTGGCAGGCGAGTTTTGTATTCCCGGGAAAAGCGCCGTTGAATTTGTTTGGAGGCCTGTGGCTGGGAGTTGCCGGCTGGTGCCTTAGAATCTACGTTACGCAGCATGGTTCCCACAGCCAAGGTGGCACCAGTGCCAAGTCGGGCTGGTTTGATATTACCACGTGGTTCCTGCAATCTGCCATCCAGAAGCGGGGCAGCTTACTTTTGTTTGCCAGGGGAACGGGCCGAGGTTTGTGTCTCGAGGCCTATGGCTGGGAGTGACCGGCTGGCTCCTGAAAAGCTATGATAGGCAGGATGGTGACCAGACCCATGGTGGCACCAGTGCCAAGTTGGGCTGATTTGATAGTAACAAGTGGCTCCTGCAATCTGCCATCAAAGAGTTGGCAGGCGAGTTTTGTTTTCCAGGGAAAAGCGCCGTTGTTTGTGTTTGGGGGCCTGTGGCTGGGAGTGGCCGGATGGCTAATTAGAATCCACGATACGCAGCATGGTTCCCAGAGCCAAGGTGGCACCAGTGCCAAGTGTGGCTGGTTTGATGGTGCAACGTGGTTCCTGCAATCTGCCATCCAGAAGCGCGGTAGTTTACTTTTGTTTGCCAGGGAAACGGGCCGAGGTTTGTGTCTGGGGGCCTATGGCTGGGAGTCACCGGCTGGCTCCTGAAAAGCTACGATAGGCAGGATGGTCACCAGAACCATGGTGGCACCAGTGCCAAGTTGGGCTGGTTTGATAGTACCAAGTTTCTCCTGCAATCTGCCATCAAAAAGTTGGCAGGCGAGTTTTGTTTTCCAGGGAAAAGCGCCGTTGTTTGTGTTTGGGGGCCTGTGGCTGGGAGTGGCTGGCTGGCTCCTTAGAATCCACGATACGTAGGATGGTTCCCAGACCTGAGGTGGCACTAGTGCCAAGTCGGGCTGGTGTGATGGTGCAAAGTGGCTCCTGCATTCTGCCATCCAGAAGCGGGGCAGCTTACTTTTGTTTGCCAGGGAAACGGGCCGAGGTTTGTGTCTCGGGGCCTATGGCTGGGAGTGACCGGCTGGCTCCTGAATTCTACGATAGGCAGGATGGTGACCAGACCCATGGTGGCAGCAGTGACAAGTTGGGCTGGTTTGATAGTACCAAGTGGCTCCTGCAATCTGCCATCAAAAAGTTGGCAGGCGAGTTTTCTTTTCCAGGGAAAAACGCCGTTGTTTGTGTTCGGGGGACTGTGGCTGGGAGTGGCCGGCTGGCTCCTTAGAATCCACGATACGCAGGATGGTTCCCAGACCCAAGCTGGCAAGAGTGCCAAGTCGGTCTGGTTTGATAGTACCAAGTGATTGCTGCAATCTGCCATCCAGAAGCGGGGCAGCTTACTTTGGTTTGCCAGGGAAACGGGCCGAGGTTTGTGTCTGGGGGCCTATGGCTGGGAGTGACCGGCTAGGTCCTGAAAAGCTACGATAGGCAGGATGGTGACCAGACCCATGGTGGCACCAGTGCCAAGTTGGGCTGGTTTGATAGTACCATGTGGCTCCTGCAATCTGCCATCGAAATGTTGGCAGGCGAGTTTTGTTTTCCAGGGAAAAGCGCCGTTGTTTGTGTTTGGGGGCCTGTAGTTGGGAGTGGCTGGCTGGCTCCTTAGAATCCACGATACGCAGCATGGTTCCCAGACCCAAGGTGGCACCAGTGCCAAGTTGGGCTGGTTTGAGAGTACCAAGTGCGTCCTGCAATCTGCCATCCAGACGCGGGGCAGCTTAATTTTGTTTGCCAGGGAAACGGGCCTAGGTTTGTGTCTGGGGGCCTATGGCTGGGAGTGACCAGGTAGGTCCTGAAAAGCTACGACAGGCAGTATGGTGACCAGACCCATGGTGGCACCAGTGCCAAGTCGGGCTGGTTTGATAGTACCAAGTTTCTCCTGCAATCTGCCATCAAAAAGTTGGCAGGCGAGTTTTGTTTTCCAGGGAAAAGCGCCGTTGTTTGTGTTTGGGGGCCTGTGGCTGGGAGTGTCCGGCTGGCTCCTTAGAATCCACGATACGCAGGATGGTTCCCAGACCAGAGGTGGCACCAGTTTCAAGTCAGGCTGGTTTGATAGTACCAGGTAGCTCCTGCAATCTGCCATCCAGAAGCGGGGCAGCTTACTTTTGTTTGCCAGGGAAACGGGCCAAGGTTTGTGTCTGGGGGCCTATGGCTGGGAGTGACCGGCTGGCTCCTGAAAACCTACGATAGGCTGGATGGTGACCAGACCTATGGTGGCACCAGACCCAAGTTGGGCTGGTTTGATAGTACCAAGTGGCTCCTGCAATCTGCCATCACAAAGTTGGCAGGCGAGTTTTGTTTTCCAGGGAAAAGCGCCGTTGTTTGTGTTTGGGGGCATGTGGCTGGGAGTGGCCAACTGGCTCCTTAGAATCCACGATACGCAGCATGATTCCCAGACCCAAGGTGGCACCAGTGCCAAGTCGGGCTAGTTTGATAGTACCAAGTGGCTGCTGCAATCTGCCATCAAAAGGTGGCAGGCGAGTTTTGTTTTCCAGGGAAAGCGCCGTTGTTTGTGTTTGGGGGCCTGTGGCTGGGAGTGGCCGGCTGGCTAATTAGAATCCACGATACGTACGATGGTTCCCAGACCAGAGGTGGCACCAGTGCCAAGTTGGGCTGGTTTGATAGTACCAAGTGGCTCCTGCAATCTGCCATCAAAAAGTTGGCAGGCGAGTTTTGTTTTCCAGGGAAAAGCGCTGTTGTTTCTGTTTGGGGGCCTGTGGCTGGGAGTGGCCGGCTGGCTCCTTAGAATCCACGATACGCAGCATGGTTCTCAGAGCCAAGGTGGCACCAGTGCCAAGTCGGGCTGGTTTGATAGTACCACGTGGTTCCTGCAATCTGCCATCCAGAAGCGGGGCAGCTTACTTTTGTTTGCCAGGGGAACGGGCCGAGGTTTGTGTCTGGGGGCCTATGGCTGGGAGTGACCGGCTGGCTCCTGAAAAGCTATGATAGGCAGGATGGTGACCAGACCCATGGTGGCACCAGTGCCAAGTTGGGCTGATTTGATAGTAACAAGTGGCTCCTGCAATCTGCCATCAAAAAGTTGGCAGGCGAGTTTTGTTTTCCAGGGAAAAGCGCCGTGGTTTGTGTTTGGGGGCCTGTGGCTGGGAGTGGCCGGATGGCTAATTAGAATCCACGATACGCAGCATGGTTCCCAGAGCCAAAGTGGCAGCAGTGCCAAGTTGGGCTGGTTTGATGGTGCAACGTGGTTCCTGCAATCTGCCATCCAGAAGCGCGGTAGTTTACTTTTGTTTGCCAGGGAAACGGGCCGAGGTTTGTGTCTGGGGGCCTATGGCTGGGAGTGACCGGCTGGCTCCTGAAAAGCTACGATAGGCAGGATGGTGACCAGACCCATGGTGGCACCAGTGCCAAGTTGGGCTGGTTTGATAGTACCAAGTTTCTCCTGCAATCTGCCATCAAAAAGTTGGCAGGCGAGTTTTGTTTTCCAGGGAAAAGGGCCGTTGTTTGTGTTTGGGGGCCTGTGGCTGGGAGTGGCTGGCTGGCTCCTTAGAATCCACGATACGTAGGATGGTTCCCAGACCTGAGGTGGCACTAGTGCCAAGTCGGGCTGGTTTCATGGTGCAAATTGGCTCCTGCATTCTGCCATCCAGAAGCGGGGCAGCTTACTTTTGTTTGCCAGGGAAACGGGCCGAGGTTTGTGTCTCGGGGCCTATGGCTGGGAGTGACCGGCTGGCTCCTGAATTCTACGATAGGCAGGATGGTGACCAGACCCATGGTGGCAGCAGTGCCAAGTTGGGCTGGTTTGATAGTACCAAGTGGCTCCTGCAATCTGCCATCAAAAAGTTGGCAGGCGAGTTTTCTTTTCCAGGGAAAAGCGCCGTTGTTTGTGTTTGGGGGCCTGTGGCTGGGAGTGGCCAACTGGCTCCTTAGAATCCACGATACCCAGGATGGTTCCCAGACCCAAGGTGGCACCAGTGCCAAGTCGGGCTAGTTTGATAGTTCCAAGTGGCTCCTGCAATCTGCCATCAAAAAGGTGGCAGGCGAGTTTTGTTTTCCAGGGAAAAGCGCTGTTGTTTGTGTTTGGGGGCCTGTGGCTGGGAGTGGCCGGCTGGCTCCTTAGAATCCACGATACGCAGCATGGTTCTCAGAGCCAAGGTGGCACCAGTGCCAAGTCGGGCTGGTTTGATAGTACCACGTGGTTCCTGCAATCTGCCATCCAGAAGCGGGGCAGCTTACTTTTGTTTGCCAGGGGAACGGGACGAGGTTTGTGTCTCGAGGCCTATGGCTGGGAGTGACCGGCTGGCTCCTGAAAAGCTATGATAGGCAGGATGGTGACCAGACCCATGGGGGCACCAGTGCCAAGTTGGGCTGATTTGATAGTACCAAGTGGCTCCTGCAATCTGCCATCAAAAAGTTGGCAGGCGAGTTTTGTTTTCCAGGGAAAAGCGCCGTTGTTTGAGTTTGGGGGCCTGTGGCTGGGAGTGGCCGGCTGGCTAATTAGAATCCACGATACGTACGATGGTTCCCAGACCAGAGGTGGCACCAGTGCCAAGTTGGGCTGGTTTGATAGTACCAAGTGGCTCCTAAAATCTGCCATCAAAAAGTTGGCAGGCGAGTTTTGTTTTCCAGGGAAAAGCGCTGTTGTTTGTGTTTGGGGGCCTGTGGCTGGGAGTGGCCGGCTGGCTCCTTAGAATCCACGATACGCAGCATGGTTCTCAGAGCCAAGGTGGCACCAGTGCCAAGTCGGGCTGGTTTGATGGTGCAAAGTGTCTCCTGCAATCTGCCATCCAGAAGCGCGGTAGCTTTCTTTTGTTCGCCAGGGAAACGGGCCGAGGTTTGTGTCTGGGGGCCTATGGCTGGGAGTGACCGGCTGGCTCCTGAAAAGCTACGATAGGCAGGATGGTGACCAGACCCATGGTGGCACCAGTGCCAAGTTGGGCTGGTTTGATAGTACCAAGTGGCTCCTGCAATCCGCCATCAAACATTGGCAGGCGAGTTTTGTATTCCCGGGAAAAG
Organism: Melospiza melodia melodia; assembly: GCF_035770615.1. Lineage (NCBI taxonomy): Eukaryota > Metazoa > Chordata > Aves > Passeriformes > Passerellidae > Melospiza > Melospiza melodia. The sequence goes on from NC_086207.1 coordinate 616,644, forward strand.
CGCCGTTGAATTTGTTTGGAGGCCTGTGGCTGGGAGTTGCCGGCTGGCGCCTTAGAATCTACGTTACGCAGCATGGTTCCCAGAGCCAAGGTGGCACCAGTGCCAAGTCGGGCTGGTTTGATATTACCACGTGGTTCCTGCAATCTGCCATCCAGAAGCGGGGCAGCTTACTTTTGTTTGCCAGGGGAACGGGCCGAGGTTTGTGTCTCGAGGCCTATGGCTGGGAGTGACCGGCTGGCTCCTGAAAAGCTATGATAGGCAGGATGGTGACCAGACCCATGGTGGCACCAGTGCCAAGTTGGGCTGATTTGATAGTAACAAGTGGCTCCTGCAATCTGCCATCAAAAAGTTGGCAGGCGAGTTTTGTTTTCCAGGGAAAAGCGCCGTTGTTTGTGTTTGGGGGCCTGTGGCTGGGAGTGGCCGGATGGCTAATTAGAATCCACGATACGCAGCATGGTTCCCAGAGCCAAGGTGGCACCAGTGCCAAGTTGGGCTGGTTTGATGGTGCAACGTGGTTCCTGCAATCTGCCATCCAGAAGCGCGGTAGTTTACTTTTGTTTGCCAGGGAAACGGGCCGAGGTTTGTGTCTGGGGGCCTATGGCTGGGAGTCACCGGCTGGCTCCTGAAAAGCTACGATAGGCAGGATGGTCACCAGAACCATGGTGGCACCAGTGCCAAGTTGGGCTGGTTTGATAGTACCAAGTTTCTCCTGCAATCTGCCATCAAAAAGTTGGCAGGCGAGTTTTGTTTTCCAGGGAAAAGCGCCGTTGTTTGTGTTTGGGGGCCTGTGGCTGGGAGTGGCTGGCTGGCTCCTTAGAATCCACGATACGTAGGATGGTTCCCAGACCTGAGGTGGCACTAGTGCCAAGTCGGGCTGGTTTCATGGTGCAAATTGGCTCCTGCATTCTGCCATCCAGAAGCGGGGCAGCTTACTTTTGTTTGCCAGGGAAACGGGCCGAGGTTTGTGTCTCGGGGCCTATGGCTGGGAGTGACCGGCTGGCTCCTGAATTCTACGATACCCAGGATGGTTCCCAGACCCAAGGTGGCACCAGTGCCAAGTCGGGCTAGTTTGATAGTTCCAAGTGGCTCCTGCAATCTGCCATCAAAAAGGTGGCAGGCGAGTTTTGTTTTCCAGGGAAAAGCGCTGTTGTTTGTGTTTGGGGGCCTGTGGCTGGGAGTGGCCGGCTGGCTCCTTAGAATCCACGATACGCAGCATGGTTCTCAGAGCCAAGGTGGCACCAGTGCCAAGTCGGGCTGGTTTGATAGTACCACGTGGTTCCTGCAATCTGCCATCCAGAAGCGGGGCAGCTTACTTTTGTTTGCCAGGGGAACGGGACGAGGTTTGTGTCTCGAGGCCTATGGCTGGGAGTGACCGGCTGGCTCCTGAAAAGCTATGATAGGCAGGATGGTGACCAGACCCATGGGGGCACCAGTGCCAAGTTGGGCTGATTTGATAGTACCAAGTGGCTCCTGCAATCTGCCATCAAAAAGTTGGCAGGCGAGTTTTGTTTTCCAGGGAAAAGCGCCGTTGTTTGAGTTTGGGGGCCTGTGGCTGGGAGTGGCCGGCTGGCTAATTAGAATCCACGATACGTACGATGGTTCCCAGACCAGAGGTGGCACCAGTGCCAAGTTGGGCTGGTTTGATAGTACCAAGTGGCTCCTAAAATCTGCCATCAAAAAGTTGGCAGGCGAGTTTTGTTTTCCAGGGAAAAGCGCTGTTGTTTGTGTTTGGGGGCCTGTGGCTGGGAGTGGCCGGCTGGCTCCTTAGAATCCACGATACGCAGCATGGTTCTCAGAGCCAAGGTGGCACCAGTGCCAAGTCGGGCTGGTTTGATGGTGCAAAGTGTCTCCTGCAATCTGCCATCCAGAAGCGCGGTAGCTTTCTTTTGTTCGCCAGGGAAACGGGCCGAGGTTTGTGTCTGGGGGCCTATGGCTGGGAGTGACCGGCTGGCTCCTGAAAAGCTACGATAGGCAGGATGGTGACCAGACCCATGGTGGCACCAGTGCCAAGTTGGGCTGGTTTGATAGTACCAAGTGGCTCCTGCAATCCGCCATCAAACATTGGCAGGCGAGTTTTGTATTCCCGGGAAAAGCGCCGTTGAATTTGTTTGGAGGCCTGTGGCTGGGAGTTGCCGGCTGGCGCCTTAGAATCTACGTTACGCAGCATGGTTCCCAGAGCCAAGGTGGCACCAGTGCCAAGTCGGGCTGGTTTGATATTACCACGTGGTTCCTGCAATCTGCCATCCAGAAGCGGGGCAGCTTACTTTTGTTTGCCAGGGGAACGGGCCGAGGTTTGTGTCTCGAGGCCTATGGCTGGGAGTGACCGGCTGGCTCCTGAAAAGCTATGATAGGCAGGATGGTGACCAGACCCATGGTGGCACCAGTGCCAAGTTGGGCTGATTTGATAGTAACAAGTGGCTCCTGCAATCTGCCATCAAAAAGTTGGCAGGCGAGTTTTGTTTTCCAGGGAAAAGCGCCGTTGTTTGTGTTTGGGGGCCTGTGGCTGGGAGTGGCCGGATGGCTAATTAGAATCCACGATACGCAGCATGGTTCCCAGAGCCAAGGTGGCACCAGTGCCAAGTTGGGCTGGTTTGATGGTGCAACGTGGTTCCTGCAATCTGCCATCCAGAAGCGCGGTAGTTTACTTTTGTTTGCCAGGGAAACGGGCCGAGGTTTGTGTCTGGGGGCCTATGGCTGGGAGTCACCGGCTGGCTCCTGAAAAGCTACGATAGGCAGGATGGTCACCAGAACCATGGTGGCACCAGTGCCAAGTTGGGCTGGTTTGATAGTACCAAGTTTCTCCTGCAATCTGCCATCAAAAAGTTGGCAGGCGAGTTTTGTTTTCCAGGGAAAAGCGCCGTTGTTTGTGTTTGGGGGCCTGTGGCTGGGAGTGGCTGGCTGGCTCCTTAGAATCCACGATACGTAGGATGGTTCCCAGACCTGAGGTGGCACTAGTGCCAAGTCGGGCTGGTTTCATGGTGCAAATTGGCTCCTGCATTCTGCCATCCAGAAGCGGGGCAGCTTACTTTTGTTTGCCAGGGAAACGGGCCGAGGTTTGTGTCTCGGGGCCTATGGCTGGGAGTGACCGGCTGGCTCCTGAATTCTACGATAGGCAGGATGGTGACCAGACCCATGGTGGCAGCAGTCCCAAGTCGGGCTAGTTTGATAGTTCCAAGTGGCTCCTGCAATCTGCCATCAAAAAGGTGGCAGGCGAGTTTTGTTTTCCAGGGAAAAGCGCTGTTGTTTGTGTTTGGGGGCCTGTGGCTGGGAGTGGCCGGCTGGCTCCTTAGAATCCACGATACGCAGCATGGTTCTCAGAGCCAAGGTGGCACCAGTGCCAAGTCGGGCTGGTTTGATAGTACCACGTGGTTCCTGCAATCTGCCATCCAGAAGCGGGGCAGCTTACTTTTGTTTGCCAGGGGAACGGGACGAGGTTTGTGTCTCGAGGCCTATGGCTGGGAGTGACCGGCTGGCTCCTGAAAAGCTATGATAGGCAGGATGGTGACCAGACCCATGGGGGCACCAGTGCCAAGTTGGGCTGATTTGATAGTACCAAGTGGCTCCTGCAATCTGCCATCAAAAAGTTGGCAGGCGAGTTTTGTTTTCCAGGGAAAAGCGCCGTTGTTTGTGTTTGGGGGCCTGTGGCTGGGAGTGGCCGGCTGGCTAATTAGAATCCACGATACGTACGATGGTTCCCAGACCAGAGGTGGCACCAGTGCCAAGTTGGGCTGGTTTGATAGTACCAAGTGGCTCCTGCAATCTGCCATCAAAAAGTTGGCAGGCGAGTTTTGTTTTCCAGGGAAAAGCGCTGTTGTTTGTGTTTGGGGGCCTGTGGCTGGGAGTGGCCGGCTGGCTCCTTAGAATCCACGATACGCAGCATGGTTCTCAGAGCCAAGGTGGCACCAGTGCCAAGTCGGGCTGGTTTGATGGTGCAAAGTGTCTCCTGCAATCTGCCATCCAGAAGCGCGGTAGCTTTCTTTTGTTTGCCAGGGAAACGGGCCGAGGTTTGTGTCTGGGGGCCTATGGCTGGGAGTGACCGGCTGGCTCCTGAAAAGCTACGATAGGCAGGATGGTGACCAGACCCATGGTGGCACCAGTGCCAAGTTGGGCTGGTTTGATAGTACCAAGTGGCTCCTGCAATCCGCCATCAAACATTGGCAGGCGAGTTTTGTATTCCCGGGAAAAGCGCCGTTGAATTTGTTTGGAGGCCTGTGGCTGGGAGTTGCCGGCTGGTGCCTTAGAATCTACGTTACGCAGCATGGTTCCCACAGCCAAGGTGGCACCAGTGCCAAGTCGGGCTGGTTTGATATTACCACGTGGTTCCTGCAATCTGCCATCCAGAAGCGGGGCAGCTTACTTTTGTTTGCCAGGGGAACGGGCCGAGGTTTGTGTCTCGGGGCCTATGGCTGGGAGTGACCGGCTGGCTCCTGAAAAGCTATGATAGGCAGGATGGTGACCAGACCCATGGTGGCACCAGTGCCAAGTTGGGCTGATTTGATAGTAACAAGTGGCTCCTGCAATCTGCCATCAAAGAGTTGGCAGGCGAGTTTTGTTTTCCAGGGAAAAGCGCCGTTGTTTGTGTTTGGGGGCCTGTGGCTGGGAGTGGCCGGATGGCTAATTAGAATCCACGATACGCAGCATGGTTCCCAGAGCCAAGGTGGCACCAGTGCCAAGTTGGGCTGGTTTGATGGTGCAACGTGGTTCCTGCAATCTGCCATCCAGAAGCGCGGTAGTTTACTTTTGTTTGCCAGGGAAACGGGCCGAGGTTTGTGTCTGGGGGCCTATGGCTGGGAGTCACCGGCTGGCTCCTGAAAAGCTACGATAGGCAGGATGGTCACCAGAACCATGGTGGCACCAGTGCCAAGTTGGGCTGGTTTGATAGTACCAAGTTTCTCCTGCAATCTGCCATCAAAAAGTTGGCAGGCGAGTTTTGTTTTCCAGGGAAAAGCGCCGTTGTTTGTGTTTGGGGGCCTGTGGCTGGGAGTGGCTGGCTGGCTCCTTAGAATCCACGATACGTAGGATGGTTCCCAGACCTGAGGTGGCACTAGTGCCAAGTCGGGCTGGTGTGATGGTGCAAAGTGGCTCCTGCATTCTGCCATCCAGAAGCGGGGCAGCTTACTTTTGTTTGCCAGGGAAACGGGCCGAGGTTTGTGTCTCGGGGCCTATGGCTGGGAGTGACCGGCTGGCTCCTGAATTCTACGATAGGCAGGATGGTGACCAGACCCATGGTGGCAGCAGTGACAAGTTGGGCTGGTTTGATAGTACCAAGTGGCTCCTGCAATCTGCCATCAAAAAGTTGGCAGGCGAGTTTTCTTTTCCAGGGAAAAACGCCGTTGTTTGTGTTCGGGGGACTGTGGCTGGGAGTGGCCGGCTGGCTCCTTAGAATCCACGATACGCAGGATGGTTCCCAGACCCAAGCTGGCAAGAGTGCCAAGTCGGTCTGGTTTGATAGTACCAAGTGATTGCTGCAATCTGCCATCCAGAAGCGGGGCAGATTACTTTGGTTTGCCAGGGAAACGGGCCGAGGTTTGTGTCTGGGGGCCTATGGCTGGGAGTGACCGGCTAGGTCCTGAAAAGCTACGATAGGCAGGATGGTGACCAGACCCATGGTGGCACCAGTGCCAAGTTGGGCTGGTTTGATAGTACCATGTGGCTCCTGCAATCTGCCATCGAAATGTTGGCAGGCGAGTTTTGTTTTCCAGGGAAAAGCGCCGTTGTTTGTGTTTGGGGGCATGTGGCTGGGAGTGGCCGGCTGGCTCCTTAGAACCCACGATACGCAGGATGGTTCCACGACCAGAGGTGGCACCAGTTCCAAGTCGGGCTGGTTTGATTGTACCAAGTGGTTCCTGCAATCTGCCATCCAGAAGCGGGACAGCTTACTTTTGTTTGCCAGGGAAACGGGCCGAGCTTTGTGTCTGGGGGCCTATGGCTGGGAGTGACCGGCTGGCTCCTGAAAAGCTACGATAGGCAGGATGGTGACCAGACTCATGGTGGCACCAGTGCCAAGTTGGGCTGGTTTGATATTACCAAGTGGCTCCTGCAATCTGCCATCAAAAAGTTGGCAGGCGAGTTTTGTTTTCCAGGGAAAAGCGCCGTTGTTTGTGTTTGGGGGCCTGTAGTTGGGAGTGGCTGGCTGGCTCCTTAGAATCCACGATACGCAGGATGGTTCCCAGACCCAAGGTGGCACCAGTGCCAAGTTGGGCTGGTTTGAGAGTACCAAGTGCGTCCTGCAATCTGCCATCCAGACGCGGGGCAGCTTAATTTTGTTTGCCAGGGAAACGGGCCTAGGTTTGTGTCTGGGGGCCTATGGCTGGGAGTGACCAGGTAGGTCCTGAAAAGCTACGACAGGCAGTATGGTGACCAGACCCATGGTGGCACCAGTGCCAAGTCGGGCTGGTTTGATAGTACCAAGTTTCTCCTGCAATCTGCCATCAAAAAGTTGGCAGGCGAGTTTTGTTTTCCAGGGAAAAGCGCCGTTGTTTGTGTTTGGGGGCCTGTGGCTGGGAGTGTCCGGCTGGCTCCTTAGAATCCACGATACGCAGGATGGTTCCCAGACCAGAGGTGGCACCAGTTTCAAGTCGGGCTGGTTTGATAGTACCAGGTAGCTCCTGCAATCTGCCATCCAGAAGCGGGGCAGCTTACTTTTGTTTGCCAGGGAAACGGGCCAAGGTTTGTGTCTGGGGGCCTATGGCTGGGAGTGACCGGCTGGCTCCTGAAAACCTACGATAGGCTGGATGGTGACCAGACCTATGGTGGCACCAGACCCAAGTTGGGCTGGTTTGATAGTACCAAGTGGCTCCTGCAATCTGCCATCACAAAGTTGGCAGGCGAGTTTTGTTTTCCAGGGAAAAGCGCCGTTGTTTGTGTTTGGGGGCATGTGGCTGGGAGTGGCCAACTGGCTCCTTAGAATCCACGATACGCAGCATGATTCCCAGACCCAAGGTGGCACCAGTGCCAAGTCGGGCTAGTTTGATAGTACCAAGTGGCTGCTGCAATCTGCCATCAAAAGGTGGCAGGCGAGTTTTGTTTTCCAGGGAAAGCGCCGTTGTTTGTGTTTGGGGGCCTGTGGCTGGGAGTGGCCGGCTGGCTAATTAGAATCCACGATACGTACGATGGTTCCCAGACCAGAGGTGGCACCAGTGCCAAGTTGGGCTGGTTTGATAGTACCAAGTGGCTCCTGCAATCTGCCATCAAAAAGTTGGCAGGCGAGTTTTGTTTTCCAGGGAAAAGCGCTGTTGTTTGTGTTTGGGGGCCTGTGGCTGGGAGTGGCCGGCTGGCTCCTTAGAATCCACGATACGCAGCATGGTTCTCAGAGCCAAGGTGGCACCAGTGCCAAGTCGGGCTGGTTTGATAGTACCACGTGGTTCCTGCAATCTGCCATCCAGAAGCGGGGCAGCTTACTTTTGTTTGCCAGGGAAACGGGCCGAGGTTTGTGTCTGGGGGCCTATGGCTGGGAGTGACCGGCTGGCTCCTGAAAAGCTACGATAGGCAGGATGGTGACCAGACCCATGGTGGCACCAGTGCCAAGTTGGGCTGGTTTGATAGTACCAAGTGGCTCCTGCAATCCGCCATCAAACATTGGCAGGCGAGTTTTGTATTCCCGGGAAAAGCGCCGTTGAATTTGTTTGGAGGCCTGTGGCTGGGAGTTGCCGGCTGGCGCCTTAGAATCTACGTTACGCAGCATGGTTCCCAGAGCCAAGGTGGCACCAGTGCCAAGTCGGGCTGGTTTGATATTACCACGTGGTTCCTGCAATCTGCCATCCAGAAGCGGGGCAGCTTACTTTTGTTTGCCAGGGGAACGGGCCGAGGTTTGTGTCTCGAGGCCTATGGCTGGGAGTGACCGGCTGGCTCCTGAAAAGCTATGATAGGCAGGATGGTGACCAGACCCATGGTGGCACCAGTGCCAAGTTGGGCTGATTTGATAGTAACAAGTGGCTCCTGCAATCTGCCATCAAAAAGTTGGCAGGCGAGTTTTGTTTTCCAGGGAAAAGCGCCGTTGTTTGTGTTTGGGGGCCTGTGGCTGGGAGTGGCCGGATGGCTAATTAGAATCCACGATACGCAGCATGGTTCCCAGAGCCAAGGTGGCACCAGTGCCAAGTTGGGCTGGTTTGATGGTGCAACGTGGTTCCTGCAATCTGCCATCCAGAAGCGCGGTAGTTTACTTTTGTTTGCCAGGGAAACGGGCCGAGGTTTGTGTCTGGGGGCCTATGGCTGGGAGTCACCGGCTGGCTCCTGAAAAGCTACGATAGGCAGGATGGTCACCAGAACCATGGTGGCACCAGTGCCAAGTTGGGCTGGTTTGATAGTACCAAGTTTCTCCTGCAATCTGCCATCAAAAAGTTGGCAGGCGAGTTTTGTTTTCCAGGGAAAAGCGCCGTTGTTTGTGTTTGGGGGCCTGTGGCTGGGAGTGGCTGGCTGGCTCCTTAGAATCCACGATACGTAGGATGGTTCCCAGACCTGAGGTGGCACTAGTGCCAAGTCGGGCTGGTTTCATGGTGCAAATTGGCTCCTGCATTCTGCCATCCAGAAGCGGGGCAGCTTACTTTTGTTTGCCAGGGAAACGGGCCGAGGTTTGTGTCTCGGGGCCTATGGCTGGGAGTGACCGGCTGGCTCCTGAATTCTACGATAGGCAGGATGGTGACCAGACCCATGGTGGCAGCAGTGCCAAGTTGGGCTGGTTTGATAGTACCAAGTGGCTCCTGCAATCTGCCATCAAAAAGTTGGCAGGCGAGTTTTGTTTTCCAGGGAAAAGCGCCGTTGTTTGTGTTTGGGGGCCTGTGGCTGGGAGTGGCCAACTGGCTCCTTAGAATCCACGATACCCAGGATGGTTCCCAGACCCAAGGTGGCACCAGTGCCAAGTCGGGCTAGTTTGATAGTTCCAAGTGGCTCCTGCAATCTGCCATCAAAAAGGTGGCAGGCGAGTTTTGTTTTCCAGGGAAAAGCGCTGTTGTTTGTGTTTGGGGGCCTGTGGCTGGGAGTGGCCGGCTGGCTCCTTAGAATCCACGATACGCAGCATGGTTCTCAGAGCCAAGGTGGCACCAGTGCCAAGTCGGGCTGGTTTGATAGTACCACGTGGTTCCTGCAATCTGCCATCCAGAAGCGGGGCAGCTTACTTTTGTTTGCCAGGGGAACGGGACGAGGTTTGTGTCTCGAGGCCTATGGCTGGGAGTGACCGGCTGGCTCCTGAAAAGCTATGATAGGCAGGATGGTGACCAGACCCATGGGGGCACCAGTGCCAAGTTGGGCTGATTTGATAGTAACAAGTGGCTCCTGCAATCTGCCATCAAAAAGTTGGCAGGCGAGTTTTGTTTTCCAGGGAAAAGCGCCGTTGTTTGTGTTTGGGGGCCTGTGGCTGGGAGTGGCCGGCTGGCTAATTAGAATCCACGATACGTACGATGGTTCCCAGACCAGAGGTGGCACCAGTGCCAAGTTGGGCTGGTTTGATAGTACCAAGTGTCTCCTGCAATCTGCCATCAAAAAGTTGGCAGGCGAGTTTTGTTTTCCAGGGAAAAGCGCTGTTGTTTGTGTTTGGGGGCCTGTGGCTGGGAGTGGCCGGCTGGCTCCTTAGAATCCACGATACGCAGCATGGTTCTCAGAGCCAAGGTGGCACCAGTGCCAAGTCGGGCTGGTTTGATGGTGCAAAGTGTCTCCTGCAATCTGCCATCCAGAAGCGCGGTAGCTTTCTTTTGTTTGCCAGGGAAACGGGCCGAGGTTTGTGTCTGGGGGCCTATGGCTGGGAGTGACCGGCTGGCTCCTGAAAAGCTACGATAGGCAGGATGGTGACCAGACCCATGGTGGCACCAGTGCCAAGTTGGGCTGGTTTGATAGTACCAAGTGGCTCCTGCAATCCGCCATCAAACATTGGCAGGCGAGTTTTGTATTCCCGGGAAAAGCGCCGTTGAATTTGTTTGGAGGCCTGTGGCTGGGAGTTGCCGGCTGGCGCCTTAGAATCTACGTTACGCAGCATGGTTCCCAGAGCCAAGGTGGCACCAGTGCCAAGTCGGGCTGGTTTGATATTACCACGTGGTTCCTGCAATCTGCCATCCAGAAGCGGGGCAGCTTACTTTTGTTTGCCAGGGGAACGGGCCGAGGTTTGTGTCTCGAGGCCTATGGCTGGGAGTGACCGGCTGGCTCCTGAAAAGCTATGATAGGCAGGATGGTGACCAGACCCATGGTGGCACCAGTGCCAAGTTGGGCTGATTTGATAGTAACAAGTGGCTCCTGCAATCTGCCATCAAAAAGTTGGCAGGCGAGTTTTGTTTTCCAGGGAAAAGCGCCGTTGTTTGTGTTTGGGGGCCTGTGGCTGGGAGTGGCCGGATGGCTAATTAGAATCCACGATACGCAGCATGGTTCCCAGAGCCAAGGTGGCACCAGTGCCAAGTTGGGCTGGTTTGATGGTGCAACGTGGTTCCTGCAATCTGCCATCCAGAAGCGCGGTAGTTTACTTTTGTTTGCCAGGGAAACGGGCCGAGGTTTGTGTCTGGGGGCCTATGGCTGGGAGTCACCGGCTGGCTCCTGAAAAGCTACGATAGGCAGGATGGTCACCAGAACCATGGTGGCACCAGTGCCAAGTTGGGCTGGTTTGATAGTACCAAGTTTCTCCTGCAATCTGCCATCAAAAAGTTGGCAGGCGAGTTTTGTTTTCCAGGGAAAAGCGCCGTTGTTTGTGTTTGGGGGCCTGTGGCTGGGAGTGGCTGGCTGGCTCCTTAGAATCCACGATACGTAGGATGGTTCCCAGACCTGAGGTGGCACTAGTGCCAAGTCGGGCTGGTTTCATGGTGCAAATTGGCTCCTGCATTCTGCCATCCAGAAGCGGGGCAGCTTACTTTTGTTTGCCAGGGAAACGGGCCGAGGTTTGTGTCTCGGGGCCTATGGCTGGGAGTGACCGGCTGGCTCCTGAATTCTACGATAGGCAGGATGGTGACCAGACCCATGGTGGCAGCAGTGCCAAGTTGGGCTGGTTTGATAGTACCAAGTGGCTCCTGCAATCTGCCATCAAAAAGTTGGCAGGCGAGTTTTCTTTTCCAGGGAAAAGCGCCGTTGTTTGTGTTTGGGGGCCTGTGGCTGGGAGTGGCCAACTGGCTCCTTAGAATCCACGATACGCAGGATGGTTCCCAGACCCAAGGTGGCACCAGTGCCAAGTCGGGCTAGTTTGATAGTTCCAAGTGGCTCCTGCAATCTGCCATCAAAAAGGTGGCAGGCGAGTTTTGTTTTCCAGGGAAAAGCGCTGTTGTTTGTGTTTGGGGGCCTGTGGCTGGGAGTGGCCGGCTGGCTCCTTAGACTCCACGATACGCAGCATGGTTCTCAGAGCCAAGGTGGCACCAGTGCCAAGTCGGGCTGGTTTGATAGTACCACGTGGTTCCTGCAATCTGCCATCCAGAAGCGGGGCAGCTTACTTTTGTTTGCCAGGGGAACGGGACGAGGTTTGTGTCTCGAGGCCTATGGCTGGGAGTGACCGGCTGGCTCCTGAAAAGCTATGATAGGCAGGATGGTGACCAGACCCATGGGGGCACCAGTGCCAAGTTGGGCTGATTTGATAGTAACAAGTGGCTCCTGCAATCTGCCATCAAAAAGTTGGCAGGCGAGTTTTGTTTTCCAGGGAAAAGCGCCGTTGTTTGTGTTTGGGGGCCTGTGGCTGGGAGTGGCCGGCTGGCTAATTAGAATCCACGATACGTACGATGGTTCCCAGACCAGAGGTGGCACCAGTGCCAAGTTGGGCTGGTTTGATAGTACCAAGTGGCTCCTGCAATCTGCCATCAAAAAGTTGGCAGGCGAGTTTTGTTTTCCAGGGAAAAGCGCTGTTGTTTGTGTTTGGGGGCCTGTGGCTGGGAGTGGCCGGCTGGCTCCTTAGAATCCACGATACGCAGCATGGTTCTCAGAGCCAAGGTGGCACCAGTGCCAAGTCGGGCTGGTTTGATGGTGCAAAGTGTCTCCTGCAATCTGCCATCCAGAAGCGCGGTAGCTTTCTTTTGTTTGCCAGGGAAACGGGCCGAGGTTTGTGTCTGGGGGCCTATGGCTGGGAGTGACCGGCTGGCTCCTGAAAAGCTACGATAGGCAGGATGGTGACCAGACCCATGGTGGCACCAGTGCCAAGTTGGGCTGGTTTGATAGTACCAAGTGGCTCCTGCAATCCGCCATCAAACATTGGCAGGCGAGTTTTGTATTCCCGGGAAAAGCGCCGTTGAATTTGTTTGGAGGCCTGTGGCTGGGAGTTGCCGGCTGGTGCCTTAGAATCTACGTTACGCAGCATGGTTCCCACAGCCAAGGTGGCACCAGTGCCAAGTCGGGCTGGTTTGATATTACCACGTGGTTCCTGCAATCTGCCATCCAGAAGCGGGGCAGCTTACTTTTGTTTGCCAGGGGAACGGGCCGAGGTTTGTGTCTCGAGGCCTATGGCTGGGAGTGACCGGCTGGCTCCTGAAAAGCTATGATAGGCAGGATGGTGACCAGACCCATGGTGGCACCAGTGCCAAGTTGGGCTGATTTGATAGTAACAAGTGGCTCCTGCAATCTGCCATCAAAGAGTTGGCAGGCGAGTTTTGTTTTCCAGGGAAAAGCGCCGTTGTTTGTGTTTGGGGGCCTGTGGCTGGGAGTGGCCGGATGGCTAATTAGAATCCACGATACGCAGCATGGTTCCCAGAGCCAAGGTGGCACCAGTGCCAAGTTGGGCTGGTTTGATGGTGCAACGTGGTTCCTGCAATCTGCCATCCAGAAGCGCGGTAGTTTACTTTTGTTTGCCAGGGAAACGGGCCGAGGTTTGTGTCTGGGGGCCTATGGCTGGGAGTCACCGGCTGGCTCCTGAAAAGCTACGATAGGCAGGATGGTCACCAGAACCATGGTGGCACCAGTGCCAAGTTGGGCTGGTTTGATAGTACCAAGTTTCTCCTGCAATCTGCCATCAAAAAGTTGGCAGGCGAGTTTTGTTTTCCAGGGAAAAGCGCCGTTGTTTGTGTTTGGGGGCCTGTGGCTGGGAGTGGCTGGCTGGCTCCTTAGAATCCACGATACGTAGGATGGTTCCCAGACCTGAGGTGGCACTAGTGCCAAGTCGGGCTGGTGTGATGGTGCAAAGTGGCTCCTGCATTCTGCCATCCAGAAGCGGGGCAGCTTACTTTTGTTTGCCAGGGAAACGGGCCGAGGTTTGTGTCTCGGGGCCTATGGCTGGGAGTGACCGGCTGGCTCCTGAATTCTACGATAGGCAGGATGGTGACCAGACCCATGGTGGCAGCAGTGACAAGTTGGGCTGGTTTGATAGTACCAAGTGGCTCCTGCAATCTGCCATCAAAAAGTTGGCAGGCGAGTTTTGTTTTCCAGGGAAAAACGCCGTTGTTTGTGTTCGGGGGACTGTGGCTGGGAGTGGCCGGCTGGCTCCTTAGAATCCACGATACGCAGGATGGTTCCCAGACCCAAGCTGGCAAGAGTGCCAAGTCGGTCTGGTTTGATAGTACCAAGTGATTGCTGCAATCTGCCATCCAGAAGCGGGGCAGCTTACTTTGGTTTGCCAGGGAAACGGGCCGAGGTTTGTGTCTGGGGGCCTATGGCTGGGAGTGACCGGCTAGGTCCTGAAAAGCTACGATAGGCAGGATGGTGACCAGACCCATGGTGGCACCAGTGCCAAGTTGGGCTGGTTTGATAGTACCAAGTGGCTCCTGCAATCTGCCATCGAAATGTTGGCAGGCGAGTTTTGTTTTCCAGGGAAAAGCGCCGTTGTTTGTGTTTGGGGGCATGTGGCTGGGAGTGGCCGGCTGGCTCCTTAGAACCCACGATACGCAGGATGGTTCCACGACCAGAGGTGGCACCAGTTCCAAGTCGGGCTGGTTTGATTGTACCAAGTGGTTCCTGCAATCTGCCATCCAGAAGCGGGACAGCTTACTTTTGTTTGCCAGGGAAACGGGCCGAGCTTTGTGTCTGGGGGCCTATGGCTGGGAGTGACCGGCTGGCTCCTGAAAAGCTACGATAGGCAGGATGGTGACCAGACTCATGGTGGCACCAGTGCCAAGTTGGGCTGGTTTGATATTACCAAGTGGCTCCTGCAATCTGCCATCAAAAAGTTGGCAGGCGAGTGTTGTTTTCCAGGGAAAAGCGCCGTTGTTTGTGTTTGGGGGCCTGTAGTTGGGAGTGGCTGGCTGGCTCCTTAGAATCCACGATACGCAGGATGGTTCCCAGACCCAAGGTGGCACCAGTGCCAAGTTGGGCTGGTTTGAGTGTACCAAGTGCGTCCTGCAATCTGCCATCCAGACGCGGGGCAGCTTAATTTTGTTTGCCAGGGAAACGGGCCTAGGTTTGTGTCTGGGGGCCTATGGCTGGGAGTGACCAGGTAGGTCCTGAAAAGCTACGACAGGCAGTATGGTGACCAGACCCATGGTGGCACCAGTGCCAAGTCGGGCTGGTTTGATAGTACCAAGTTTCTCCTGCAATCTGCCATCAAAAAGTTGGCAGGCGAGTTTTGTTTTCCAGGGAAAAGCGCCGTTGTTTGTGTTTGGGGGCCTGTGGCTGGGAGTGGCTGGCTGGCTCCTTAGAATCCACGATACGTAGGATGGTTCCCAGACCTGAGGTGGCACTAGTGCCAAGTCGGGCTGGTTTCATGGTGCAAATTGGCTCCTGCATTCTGCCATCCAGAAGCGGGGCAGCTTACTTTTGTTTGCCAGGGAAACGGGCCGAGGTTTGTGTCTCGGGGCCTATGGCTGGGAGTGACCGGCTGGCTCCTGAATTCTACGATAGGCAGGATGGTGACCAGACCCATGGTGGCAGCAGTGCCAAGTTGGGCTGGTTTGATAGTACCAAGTGGCTCCTGCAATCTGCCATCAAAATGTTGGCAGGCGAGTTTTCTTTTGCAGGGAAAAGCGCCGTTGTTTGTGTTTGGGGGCCTGTGGCTGGGAGTGGCCAACTGGCTCCTTAGAATCCACGATACGCAGGATGGTTCCCAGACCCAAGGTGGCACCAGTGCCAAGTCGGGCTAGTTTGATAGTTCCAAGTGGCTCCTGCAATCTGCCATCAAAAAGGTGGCAGGCGAGTTTTGTTTTCCAGGGAAAAGCGCTGTTGTTTGTGTTTGGGGGCCTGTGGCTGGGAGTGGCCAACTGGCTCCTTAGAATCCACGATACGCAGCATGGTTCTCAGAGCCAAGGTGGCACCAGTGCCAAGTCGGGCTGGTTTGATAGTACCACGTGGTTCCTGCAATCTGCCATCCAGAATCGGGGCAGCTTACTTTTGTTTGCCAGGGGAACGGGACGAGGTTTGTGTCTCGAGGCCTATGGCTGGGAGTGACCGGCTGGCTCCTGAAAAGCTATGATAGGCAGGATGGTGACCAGGCCCATGGGGGCACCAGTGCCAAGTTGGGCTGATTTGATAGTAACAAGTGGCTCCTGCAATCTGCCATCAAAAAGTTGGCAGGCGAGTTTTGTTTTCCAGGGAAAAGCGCCGTTGTTTGTGTTTGGGGGCCTGTGGCTGGGAGTGGCCGGCTGGCTAATTAGAATCCACGATACGTACGATGGTTCCCAGACCAGAGGTGGCACCAGTGCCAAGTTGGGCTGGTTTGATAGTACCAAGTGGCTCCTGCAATCTGCCATCAAAAAGTTGGCAGGCGAGTTTTGTTTTCCAGGGAAAAGCGCTGTTGTTTGTGTTTGGGGGCCTGTGGCTGGGAGTGGCCGGCTGGCTCCTTAGAATCCACGATACGCAGCATGGTTCTCAGAGCCAAGGTGGCACCAGTGCCAAGTCGGGCTGGTTTGATGGTGCAAAGTGTCTCCTGCAATCTGCCATCCAGAAGCGCGGTAGCTTTCTTTTGTTTGCCAGGGAAACGGGCCGAGCTTTGTGTCTGGGGGCCTATGGCTGGGAGTGACCGGCTGGCTCCTGAAAAGCTACGATAGGCAGGATGGTGACCAGACCCATGGTGGCACCAGTGCCAAGTTGGGCTGGTTTGATAGTACCAAGTGGCTCCTGCAATCCACCATCAAACATTGGCAGGCGAGTTTTGTATTCCCGGGAAAAGCGCCGTTGAATTTGTTTGGAGGCCTGTGGCTGGGAGTTGCCGGCTGGCGCCTTAGAATCTACGTTACGCAGCATGGTTCCCAGAGCCAAGGTGGCACCAGTGCCAAGTCGGGCTGGTTTGATATTACCACGTGGTTCCTGCAATCTGCCATCCAGAAGCGGGGCAGCTTACTTTTGTTTGCCAGGGGAACGGGCCGAGGTTTGTGTCTCGAGGCCTATGGCTGGGAGTGACCGGCTGGCTCCTGAAAAGCTATGATAGGCAGGATGGTGACCAGACCCATGGTGGCACCAGTGCCAAGTTGGGCTGATTTGATAGTAACAAGTGGCTCCTGCAATCTGCCATCAAAAAGTTGGCAGGCGAGTTTTGTTTTCCAGGGAAAAGCGCCGTTGTTTGTGTTTGGGGGCCTGTGGCTGGGAGTGGCCGGATGGCTAATTAGAATCCACGATACGCAGCATGGTTCCCAGAGCCAAGGTGGCACCAGTGCCAAGTTGGGCTGGTTTGATGGTGCAACGTGGTTCCTGCAATCTGCCATCCAGAAGCGCGGTAGTTTACTTTTGTTTGCCAGGGAAACGGGCCGAGGTTTGTGTCTGGGGGCCTATGGCTGGGAGTCACCGGCTGGCTCCTGAAAAGCTACGATAGGCAGGATGGTCACCAGAACCATGGTGGCACCAGTGCCAAGTTGGGCTGGTTTGATAGTACCAAGTTTCTCCTGCAATCTGCCATCAAAAAGTTGGCAGGCGAGTTTTGTTTTCCAGGGAAAAGCGCCGTTGTTTGTGTTTGGGGGCCTGTGGCTGGGAGTGGCTGGCTGGCTCCTTAGAATCCACGATACGCAGGATGGTTCCCAGACCTGAGGTGGCACTAGTGCCAAGTCGGGCTGGTGTGATGGTGCAAAGTGGCTCCTGCATTCTGCCATCCAGAAGCGGGGCAGCTTACTTTTGTTTGCCAGGGAAACGGGCCGAGGTTTGTGTCTCGGGGCCTATGGCTGGGAGTGACCGGCTGGCTCCTGAATTCTACGATAGGCAGGATGGTGACCAGACCCATGGTGGCAGCAGTGACAAGTTGGGCTGGTTTGATAGTACCAAGTGGCTCCTGCAATCTGCCATCAAAAAGTTGGCAGGCGAGTTTTGTTTTCCAGGGAAAAACGCCGTTGTTTGTGTTCGGGGGACTGTGGCTGGGAGTGGCCGGCTGGCTCCTTAGAATCCACGATACGCAGGATGGTTCCCAGACCCAAGCTGGCAAGAGTGCCAAGTCGGTCTGGTTTGATAGTACCAAGTGATTGCTGCAATCTGCCATCCAGAAGCGGGGCAGCTTACTTTGGTTTGCCAGGGAAACGGGCCGAGGTTTGTGTCTGGGGGCCTATGGCTGGGAGTGACCGGCTAGGTCCTGAAAAGCTACGATAGGCAGGATGGTGACCAGACCCATGGTGGCACCAGTGCCAAGTTGGGCTGGTTTGATAGTACCACGTGGCTCCTGCAATCTGCCATCGAAATGTTGGCAGGCGAGTTTTGTTTTCCAGGGAAAAGCGCCGTTGTTTGTGTTTGGGGGCATGTGGCTGGGAGTGGCCGGCTGGCTCCTTAGAACCCACGATACGCAGGATGGTTCCACGACCAGAGGTGGCACCAGTTCCAAGTCGGGCTGGTTTGATTGTACCAAGTGGTTCCTGCAATCTGCCATCCAGAAGCGGGGCAGCTTACTTTTGTTTGCCAGGGAAACGGGCCGAGCTTTGTGTCTGGGGGCCTATGGCTGGGAGTGACCGGCTGGCTCCTGAAAAGCTACGATAGGCAGGATGGTGACCAGACTCATGGTGGCACCAGTGCCAAGTTGGGCTGGTTTGATATTACCAAGTGGCTCCTGCAATCTGCCATCAAAAAGTTGGCAGGCGAGTGTTGTTTTCCAGGGAAAAGCGCCGTTGTTTGTGTTTGGGGGCCTGTAGTTGGGAGTGGCTGGCTGGCTCCTTAGAATCCACGATACGCAGGATGGTTCCCAGACCCAAGGTGGCACCAGTGCCAAGTTGGGCTGGTTTGAGAGTACCAAGTGCGTCCTGCAATCTGCCATCCAGACGCGGGGCAGCTTAATTTTGTTTGCCAGGGAAACGGGCCTAGGTTTGTGTCTGGGGGCCTATGGCTGGGAGTGACCAGGTAGGTCCTGAAAAGCTACGACAGGCAGTATGGTGACCAGACCCATGGTGGCACCAGTGCCAAGTCGGGCTGGTTTGATATTATCAAGTGGCTCCTGCAATCTGCCTTCAAATGTTTGGCAGGCGAGTTTTGTTTTCCAGGGAAAAGCGCCGTTGTTTTTGTTTTGGGGCCTGTGGCTGGGAGTGGCCGGATGGCTCCTTAGAATCCACGATACGCAGGATGGTTCCCAGACAAGACGTGGCACCAGTGTCAAGTCGGGCTGGTTTGATGGTGCAAAGTGGCTCCTGCAATCTGCCATCCAGAAGCGGGGCAGCTTACTTTTGTTTGCCAGGGAAACGGGCCGAGGTTTGTGTCTGGGGGCCTATGGCTGGGAGTGACCGGC
The DNA here is from genome assembly GCF_035770615.1 of Melospiza melodia melodia. NCBI lineage: Eukaryota > Metazoa > Chordata > Aves > Passeriformes > Passerellidae > Melospiza > Melospiza melodia. The sequence continues at coordinate 635,146 of NC_086207.1, forward strand.
TGGCTCCTGAAAAGCCACGATAGGCAGGATGGTGACCAGACCCATGGTGGCAGCAGTGCCAAGTTGGGCTGATTTGATAGTACCAAGTGGCTCCTGCAATCAGCCATCAAAAATTTGGCAGGCGAGTTTTGTTTTCCAGGGAAAAGCGCCGTTGTTTGTGTTTGGGGGCCTGTGGCTGGGATTGGCCGGCTGGCTACTTAGAATCCACGATACACAGGATGGTTCCCAGACCAGAGGTGGCACCAGTTCCAATTCGGACTGGTTTGATAGTACCACGTGTGTCCTGCAATCTGCCATCCAGAAGCGGGGGAGCTTACATTTGTTTGCCAGGGAAACCGGCCGAGGTTTGTGTTTGGGGGCCTATGGCTGGGAGTCACTATGGCTGGGAGTTTTCTATCATTTGGCAAGCTGCGCACACAATCCCAGTCTTATACAGGTTCCTTCTTCACCTTTCCGAAGCTGCCGCTTTCGCCCGCTCCAGGAGACGAAAAAGAGCCTTCTTCGCGCAAAGACGATTGTGCCGCTCACAGTGCTCTCCTTAGCGCGGCTTCTCCGAAAGACGCCCGGGAGCAGCACTTAGCTCCGGACAGCATGGTACCATCGTCTTTAGCGTCTTTTGTGGTCTACATGGAAGTAGAAAGCTTTTCCACTATGTCTGGCAGGGAGAAACTGTGCCAGCACAGAAAACAACTCCCACCGTGGTCGAGAGGATACACGGAGGTCTGCCTGGTGTTTTGCAGGGAGAAAAGAAAAGGTGTCCAAAACAGCTTCCAATCCAATGTTCATGTGATTGGAAAAGTCAGGAGAGTGCAAAGGTACTGTTTTCTATCAGTTGGCAAGCTGCGCACACAATCCCAGTGATGTACAGCTTCCTTCTTCACCTTTCCGAAGCTGCCGCTTTTGCCCGCTCCAGGAGACGAAAAAGAGCCTTCTTCGCGCAAAGACGATTGTGCTGCTCACAGTGCTCTCCTTAGCGCGGCTTCTCCGAAAGACGCCCGGGAGCAGCACTTGGCTCCGGACAGCATGGTACCATCGTCTTTAGCTTCTTTTGGGGTCCACATCGTAGCAGAATACTTTTCCACTATGTCTGGCAGGGAGAAACTCTGCCAGCACAGAAAACAACTCCCACCGTGGTCGAGAGGATACACGGAGGTCTGCCAGGTGTTTTGCAGGGAGAAAAGAAAAGGTGTCCAAAACAGCTTCCAATCCAATGTTCATGTGATTGGAAACAACAGGAGAGTGCAAAAGTACTGTTTTCTATCATTTGGCAAGCTGCGCACACAATCCCAGTCTTGTACAGCTTCCTTCTTCACCTTTCCGGAGCTGCCGCTTTTGCCCGCTCCAGGAGACGAAAAAGAGCCTTCTTCGCGCAAAGACGATTGTGCCGCTCACAGTGCTCTCCTTAGCGCGGCTTCTCCGAAAGACGCCCGGGAGCAGCATTTTGCTCCGGACAGCATGGTACCATCGTCTTTAGCGTCTTTTGTGGTCTACATGGAAGTAGAAAGCTTTTCCACTATGTCTGGAAGGGAGAAACTGTGCCAGCACAGAAAACTACTCCCACCGTGGTCGAGAGGATACACGGAGGTCTGCCAGGTGTTTTGCAGGGAGAAAAGAAAAGGTGTCCAAAACAGCTTCCAATCGAATGTTCATGTGATTGGAAAAAACAGGAGAGTGCAAAAGTACTGTTTTCTATCAGTTGGCAAGCTGCGCACACAATCCCAGTCTTGTACAGCTTCCTTCTTCAACTTTCCGAAGCTGCCGCGTTCGCCCGCTCCAGGAGACGAAAAAGAGCCTTCTTCGCGCAAAGACGATTGTGCCGCTCACAGTGCTCTCCTTAGCGCGGCTTCTCCGAAAGAAGCCCGGGAGCAGCACTTAGCTCCAGACAGCATGGTACCATCGTCTTTAGCTTCTTTTGGGGTCCACATCGTAGCATAATACATTTCCACTATGTCTGGCAGGGAGAAACTCTGCCAGCACAGAAAACAACTCCCACCGTGGTCGAGAGGATACACGGAGGTCTGCCTGGTGTTTTGCAGGGAGAAAAGAAAAGGTGTCCAAAACAGCTTCCAATCCAATGTTCATGTGATTGGAAAAGTCAGGAGAGTGCAAAGGTACTGTTTTCTATCAGTTGGCAAGCTGCGCACACAATCCCAGTCTTGTACAGCTTCCTTCTTCAACTTTCCGAAGCTGCCGCATTTGCCCGCTCCAGGAGACGAAAAAGAGCCTTCTTCGCGCAAAGACGATTGTGCCGCTCACAGTTCTCTCCTTAGCGCGGCTTCTCCGAAAGACGCCCGGGAGCAGCACTTAGCTCCGGACAGCCTGGTACCATCGTCTTTAGCTTCTTTTGGGGTCCACATCGTAGCATAATACTTTTCCACTATGTCTGGCAGGGAGAAACTGTGCCAGCACAGAAAACAACTCCCACCGTGGTCGAGAGGATACACGGAGGTCTGCCTGATGTTTTGCAGGGAGAAAAGAAAAGGTGTCCAAAACAGCTTCCAATCCAATGTTCATGTGATTGGAAAAGTCAGGAGAGTGCAAAGGTACTGTTTCCTATCAGTTGGCAAGCTGCGCACACAATCCCAGTGATGTACAGCTTCCTTCTTCACCTTTCCGAAGCTGCCGCTTTCGCCCGCTCCAGGAGACGAAAAAGAGCCTTCTTCGCGCAAAGACGATTGTGCCGCTCACAGTGCTCTCCTTAGCGCGGCTTCTCCGAAAGACGCCCGGGAGCAGCACTTAGCTCCGGACAGCATGGTACCATCGTCTTTAGCTTCTTTTGGGGTCCACATCGTAGCATAATACTTTTCCACTATGTCTGGCAGGGAGAAACTCTGCCAGCACAGAAAACAACTCACACTGTGGTCGAGGGGATGCACGGAGGTCTGCCAGGTGTTTTGCAGGGAGAAAAGTAAAGGTGTCCAAAACAGCTTCCAATTGAATGTTCATGTGATTGGAAAAAACAGGAGAGTGCAAAAGTACTGTTTTCTATCAGTTGGCAAGCTGCGCACACAATCCCAGTCTTATACAGCTTCCTTCTTCACCTTTCCGAAGCTGCCGCTTTCGCCCGCTCCAGGAGACGAAAAAGAGCCTTCTTCGCGCAAAGACGATTGTGCCGCTCACAGTGCTCTCCTTAGCGCGGCTTCTCCGAAAGACGCCCGGGAGCAGCACTTAGCTCCGGACAGCATGGTACCATCGTCTTTAGCTTCTTTTGGGGTCCACATCGTAGCATAATACATTTCCACTATGTCTGGCAGGGAGAAACTCTGCCAGCACAGAAAACAACTCCCACCGTGGTCGAGAGGATACACGGAGGTCTGCCTGGTGTTTTGCAGGGAGAAAAGAAAAGGTGTCCAAAACAGCTTCCAATCCAATGTTCATGTGATTGGAAAAGTCAGGAGAGTGCAAAAGGTACTGTTTTCTATCAGTTGGCAAGCTGCGCACACATTCCGAGTCTTGTACAGCTTCCTTCTTCACCTTTCCGAAGCTGCCGCTTTCGCCCGCTCCAGGAGACGAAAAAGAGCCTTCTTCGCGCAAAGACGATTGTGCCGCTCACAGTTCTCTCCTTAGCGCGGCTTCTCCGAAAGACGCCCGGGAGCAGCACTTAGCTCCGGACAGCCTGGTACCATCGTCTTTAGCTTCTTTTGGGGTCCACATCGTAGCATAATACTTTTCCACTATGTCTGGCAGGGAGAAACTCTGCCAGCACAGAAAACAACTCCCACCGTGGTCGAGAGGATACACGGAGGTCTGCCTGGTGTTTTGCAGGGAGAAAAGAAAAGGTGTCCAAAACAGCTTCCAATCCAATGTTCATGTGATTGGAAAAGTCAGGAGAGTGCAAAGGTACTGTTTTCTATCAGTTGGCAAGCTGCGCACACAATCCCAGTGATGTACAGCTTCCTTCTTCACCTTTCCGAAGCTGCCGCTTTCGCCCGCTCCAGGAGACGAAAAAGAGCCTTCTTCGCGCAAAGACGATTGTGCCGCTCACAGTGCTCTCCTTAGCGCGGCTTCTCCGAAAGACGCCCGGGAGCAGCACTTAGCTCCGGACAGCATGGTACCATCGTCTTTAGCTTCTTTTGGGGTCCACATCGTAGCATAATACTTTTCCACTATGTCTGGCAGGGAGAAACTCTGCCAGCACAGAAAACAACTCCCACTGTGGTCGAGGGGATGCACGGAGGTCTGCCAGGTGTTTTGCAGGGAGAAAAGAAAAGGTGTCCAAAACAGCTTCCAATGGAATGTTCATGTGATTGGAAACAACAGGAGAGTGCAAAGGTACTGTTTTCTATCAGTTGGCAAGCTGCGCACACAATCCCAGTGATGTACAGCTTCCTTCTTCACCTTTCCGAAGCTGCCGCTTTCGCCCGCTCCAGGAGACGAAAAAGAGCCTTCTTCGCGCAAAGACGATTGTGCCGCTCACAGTGCTCTCCTTAGCGCGGCTTCTCCGAAAGACGCCCGGGAGCAGCACTTTGCTCCGGACAGCATGGTACCATCGTCTTTAGCGTCTTTTGTGGTCTACATGGAAGTAGAAAGCTTTTCCACTATGTCTGGCAGGGAGAAACTGTGCCAGCACAGAAAACAACTCCCACCGTGGTCGAGAGGATACACGGAGGTCTGCCAGGTGTTTTGCAGGGAGAAAAGAAAAGGTGTCCAAAACAGCTTCCAATCCAATGTTCATGTGATTGGAAAAGTCAGGAGAGTGCAAAGGTACTGTTTTCTATCAGTTGGCAAGCTGCGCACACAATCCCAGTGATGTACAGCTTCCTTCTTCACCTTTCCGAAGCTGCCGCTTTCGCCCGCTCCAGGAGACGAAAAAGAGCCTTCTTCGCGCAAAGACGATTGTGCCGCTCACAGTGCTCTCCTTAGCGCGGCTTCTCCGAAAGACGCCCGGGAGCAGCACTTAGCTCCGGACAGCATGGTACCATCGTCTTTAGCTTCTTTTGGGGTCCACATCGTAGCATAATACTTTTCCACTATGTCTGGCAGGGAGAAACTGTGCCAGCACAGAAAACAACTCCCACCGTGGTCGAGAGGATACACGGAGGTCTGCCAGGTGTTTTGCAGGGAGAAAAGAAAAGGTGTCCAAAACAGCTTCCAATCGAATGTTCATGTGATTGGAAACAACAGGAGAGTGCAAAAGTACTGTTTTCTATCATTTGGCAAGCTGCGCACACAATCCCAGTCTTATACAGGTTCCTTCTTCACCTTTCCGAAGCTGCCGCTTTCGCCCGCTCCAGGAGACGAAAAAGAGCCTTCTTCGCACAAAGACGATTGTGCCGCTCACAGTGCTCTCCTTAGCGCGGCTTCTCCGAAAGATGCCCGGGAGCAGCACTTTGCTCCGGACAGCATGGTACCATCGTCTTTAGCGTCTTTTGTGGTCTACATGGAAGTAGAAAGCTTTTCCACTATGTCTGGCAGGGAGAAACTCTGCCAGCACAGAAAACAACTCCCGCCGTGGTCGAGAGGATACACGGAGGTCTGCCAGGTGTTTTGCAGGGAGAAAAGAAAAGGTGTCCAAAACAGCTTCCAATCCAATGTTCATGTGATTGGAAAAGTCAGGAGAGTGCAAAGGTACTGTTTTCTATCAGTTGGCAAGCTGCGCACACAATCCCAGTGATGTACAGCTTCCTTCTTCACCTTTCCGAAGCTGCCGCTTTCGCCCGCTCCAGGAGACGAAAAAGAGCCTTCTTCGCGCAAAGACGATTGTGCCGCTCACAGTGCTCTCCTTAGCGCGGCTTCTCCGAAAGACGCCCGGGAGCAGCACTTAGCTCCGGACAGCATGGTACCATCGTCTTTAGCTTCTTTTGGGGTCCACATCGTAGCATAATACTTTTCCACTATGTCTGGCAGGGAGAAACTCTGCCAGCACAGAAAACAACTCACACTGTGGTCGAGGGGATGCACGGAGGTCTGCCAGGTGTTTTGCAGGGAGAAAAGTAAAGGTGTCCAAAACAGCTTCCAATCGAATGTTCATGTGATTGGAAACAACAGGAGAGTGCAAAAGTACTGTTTTCTATCATTTGGCAAGCTGCGCACACAATCCCAGTCTTATACAGCTTCCTTCTTCACCTTTCCGAAGCTGCCGCTTTTGCCCGCTCCAGGAGACGAAAAAGAGCCTTCTTCGCGCAAAGACGATTGTGCCGCTCACAGTGCTCTCCTTAGCGCGGCTTCTCCGAAAGACGCCCGGGAGCAGCACTTAGCTCCGGACAGCATGGTACCATCGTCTTTAGCTTCTTTTGGGGTCCACATCGTAGCATAATACATTTCCACTATGTCTGGCAGGGAGAAACTCTGCCAGCACAGAAAACAACTCCCACCGTGGTCGAGAGGATACACGGAGGTCTGCCTGGTGTTTTGCAGGGAGAAAAGAAAAGGTGTCCAAAACAGCTTCCAATCCAATGTTCATGTGATTGGAAAAGTCAGGAGAGTGCAAAAGGTACTTTTTTCTATCAGTTGGCAAGCTGCGCACACATTCCGAGTCTTGTACAGCTTCCTTCTTCACCTTTCCGAAGCTGCCGCTTTCGCCCGCTCCAGGAGACGAAAAAGAGCCTTCTTCGCGCAAAGACGATTGTGCCGCTCACAGTTCTCTCCTTAGCGCGGCTTCTCCGAAAGACGCCCGGGAGCAGCACTTTGCTCCGGACAGCATGGTACCATCGTCTTTAGCTTCTTTTGGGGTCCACATCGTAGCATAATACTTTTCCACTATGTCTGGCAGGGAGAAACTGTGCCAGCACAGAAAACAACTCCCACCGTGGTCGAGAGGATACACGGAGGTCTGCCTGGTGTTTTGCAGGGAGAAAAGAAAAGGTGTCCAAAACAGCTTCCAATCCAATGTTCATGTGATTGGAAAAGTCAGGAGAGTGCAAAGGTACTGTTTTCTATCAGTTGGCAAGCTGCGCACACAATCCCAGTGATGTACAGCTTCCTTCTTCACCTTTCCGAAGCTGCCGCTTTCGCCCGCTCCAGGAGACGAAAAAGAGCCTTCTTCGCGCAAAGACGATTGTGCCGCTCACAGTGCTCTCCTTAGCGCGGCTTCTCCGAAAGACGCCCGGGAGCAGCACTTAGCTCCGGACAGCATGGTACCATCGTCTTTAGCTTCTTTTGGGGTCCACATCGTAGCATAATACTTTTCCACTATGTCTGGCAGGGAGAAACTCTGCCAGCACAGAAAAAAACTCCCACTGTGGTCGAGGGGATGCACGGAGGTCTGCCAGGTGTTTTGCAGGGAGAAAAGAAAAGGTGTCCAAAACAGCTTCCAATGGAATGTTCATGTGATTGGAAACAACAGGAGAGTGCAAAGGTACTGTTTTCTATCAGTTGGCAAGCTGCGCACACAATCCCAGTGATGTACAGCTTCCTTCTTCACCTTTCCGAAGCTGCCGCTTTCGCCCGCTCCAGGAGACGAAAAAGAGCCTTCTTCGCGCAAAGACGATTGTGCCGCTCACAGTGCTCTCCTTAGCGCGGCTTCTCCGAAAGACGCCCGGGAGCAGCACTTTGCTCCGGACAGCATGGTACCATCGTCTTTAGCGTCTTTTGTGGTCTACATGGAAGTAGAAAGCTTTTCCACTATGTCTGGCAGGGAGAAACTGTGCCAGCACAGAAAACAACTCCCACCGTGGTCGAGAGGATACACGGAGGTCTGCCTGGTGTTTTGCAGGGAGAAAAGAAAAGGTGTCCAAAACAGCTTCCAATCCAATGTTCATGTGATTGGAAAAGTCAGGAGAGTGCAAAGGTACTGTTTTCTATCAGTTGGCAAGCTGCGCACACAATCCCAGTGATGTACAGCTTCCTTCTTCACCTTTCCGAAGCTGCCGCTTTCGCCCGCTCCAGGAGACGAAAAAGAGCCTTCTTCGCGCAAAGACGATTGTGCCGCTCACAGTGCTCTCCTTAGCGCGGCTTCTCCGAAAGACGCCCGGGAGCAGCACTTAGCTCCGGACAGCATGGTACCATCGTCTTTAGCTTCTTTTGGGGTCCACATCGTAGCATAATACTTTTCCACTATGTCTGGCAGGGAGAAACTGTGCCAGCACAGAAAACAACTCCCACCGTGGTCGAGAGGATACACGGAGGTCTGCCAGGTGTTTTGCAGGGAGAAAAGAAAAGGTGTCCAAAACAGCTTCCAATCGAATGTTCATGTGATTGGAAACAACAGGAGAGTGCAAAAGTACTGTTTTCTATCATTTGGCAAGCTGCGCACACAATCCCAGTCTTATACAGGTTCCTTCTTCACCTTTCCGAAGCTGCCGCTTTCGCCCGCTCCAGGAGACGAAAAAGAGCCTTCTTCGCGCAAAGACGATTGTGCCGCTCACAGTGCTCTCCTTAGCGCGGCTTCTCCGAAAGATGCCCGGGAGCAGCACTTTGCTCCGGACAGCATGGTACCATCGTCTTTAGCGTCTTTTGTGGTCTACATGGAAGTAGAAAGCTTTTCCACTATGTCTGGCAGGGAGAAACTGTGCCAGCACAGAAAACAACTCCCACCGTGGTCGAGAGGATACACGGAGGTCTGCCAGGTGTTTTGCAGGGAGAAAAGAAAAGGTGTCCAAAACAGCTTCCAATCCAATGTTCATGTGATTGGAAAAGTCAGGAGAGTGCAAAGGTACTGTTTTCTATCAGTTGGCAAGCTGCGCACACAATCCCAGTGATGTACAGCTTCCTTCTTCACCTTTCCGAAGCTGCCGCTTTCGCCCGCTCCAGGAGACGAAAAAGAGCCTTCTTCGCGCAAAGACGATTGTGCCGCTCACAGTGCTCTCCTTAGCGCGGCTTCTCCGAAAGACGCCCGGGAGCAGCACTTAGCTCCGGACAGCATGGTACCATCGTCTTTAGCTTCTTTTGGGGTCCACATCGTAGCAGAATACTTTTCCACTATGTCTGGCAGGGAGAAACTCTGCCAGCACAGAAAACAACTCCCACCGTGGTCGAGAGGATACACGGAGGTCTGCCAGGTGTTTTGCAGGGAGAAAAGAAAAGGTGTCCAAAACAGCTTCCAATCGAATGTTCATGTGATTGGAAACAACAGGAGAGTGCAAAAGTACTGTTTTCTATCATTTGGCAAGCTGCGCACACAATCCCAGTCTTGTACAGCTTCCTTCTTCACCTTTCCGGAGCTGCCGCTTTTGCCCGCTCCAGGAGACGAAAAAGAGCCTTCTTCGCGCAAAGACGATTGTGCCGCTCACAGTGCTCTCCTTAGCGCGGCTTCTCCGAAAGACGCCCGGGAGCAGCATTTTGCTCCGGACAGCATGGTACCATCGTCTTTAGCGTCTTTTGTGGTCTACATGGAAGTAGAAAGCTTTTCCACTATGTCTGGAAGGGAGAAACTGTGCCAGCACAGAAAACTACTCCCACCGTGGTCGAGAGGATACACGGAGGTCTGCCAGGTGTTTTGCAGGGAGAAAAGAAAAGGTGTCCAAAACAGCTTCCAATCGAATGTTCATGTGATTGGAAAAAACAGGAGAGTGCAAAAGTACTGTTTTCTATCAGTTGGCAAGCTGCGCACACAATCCCAGTCTTGTACAGCTTCCTTCTTCAACTTTCCGAAGCTGCCGCGTTCGCCCGCTCCAGGAGACGAAAAAGAGCCTTCTTCGCGCAAAGACGATTGTGCCGCTCACAGTGCTCTCCTTAGCGCGGCTTCTCCGAAAGACGCCCGGGAGCAGCACTTACCTCCGGACAGCATGGTACCATCGTCTTTAGCTTCTTTTGGGGTCCACATCGTAGCATAATACATTTCCACTATGTCTGGCAGGGAGAAACTCTGCCAGCACAGAAAACAACTCCCACCGTGGTCGAGAGGATACACGGAGTTCTGCCAGGTGTTTTGCAGGGAGAAAAGAAAAGGTGTCCAAAACAGCTTCCAATCCAATGTTCATGTGATTGGAAAAGTCAGGAGAGTGCAAAGGTACTGTTTTCTATCAGTTGGCAAGCTGCGCACACAATCCCAGTCTTGTACAGCTTCCTTCTTCAACTTTCCGAAGCTGCCGCTTTCGCCCGCTCCAGGAGACGAAAAAGAGCCTTCTTCGCGCAAAGACGATTGTGCCGCTCACAGTTCTCTCCTTAGCGCGGCTTCTCCGAAAGACGCCCGGGAGCAGCACTTAGCTCCGGACAGCCTGGTACCATCGTCTTTAGCTTCTTTTGGGGTCCACATCGTAGCATAATACTTTTCCACTATGTCTGGCAGGGAGAAACTCTGCCAGCACAGAAAACAACTCCCACCGTGGTCGAGAGGATACACGGAGGTCTGCCTGGTGTTTTGCAGGGAGAAAAGAAAAGGTGTCCAAAACAGCTTCCAATCCAATGTTCATGTGATTGGAAAAGTCAGGAGAGTGCAAAGGTACTGTTTTCTATCAGTTGGCAAGCTGCGCACACAATCCCAGTGATGTACAGCTTCCTTCTTCACCTTTCCGAAGCTGCCGCTTTCGCCCGCTCCAGGAGACGAAAAAGAGCCTTCTTCGCGCAAAGACGATTGTGCCGCTCACAGTGCTCTCCTTAGCGCGGCTTCTCCGAAAGACGCCCGGGAGCAGCATTTTGCTCCGGACAGCATGGTACCATCGTCTTTAGCGTCTTTTGTGGTCTACATGGAAGTAGAAAGCTTTTCCACTATGTCTGGCAGGGAGAAACTGTGCCAGCACAGAAAACTACTCCCACCGTGGTCGAGAGGATACACGGAGGTCTGCCAGGTGTTTTGCAGGGAGAAAAGAAAAGGTGTCCAAAACAGCTTCCAATCGAATGTTCATGTGATTGGAAAAAACAGGAGAGTGCAAAAGTACTGTTTTCTATCAGTTGGCAAGCTGCGCACACAATCCCAGTCTTGTACAGCTTCCTTCTTCAACTTTCCGAAGCTGCCGCTTTCGCCCGCTCCAGGAGACGAAAAAGAGCCTTCTTCGCGCAAAGACGATTGTGCCGCTCACAGTGCTCTCCTTAGCGCGGCTTCTCCGAAAGACGCCCGGGAGCAGCACTTAGCTCCGGACAGCATGGTACCATCGTCTTTAGCTTCTTTTGGGGTCCACATCGTAGCATAATACATTTCCACTATGTCTGGCAGGGAGAAACTGTGCCAGCACAGAAAACAACTCCCACCGTGGTCGAGAGGATACACGGAGGTCTGCCTGGTGTTTTGCAGGGAGAAAAGGAAAGGTGTCCAAAACAGCTTCCAATCCAATATTCATGTGATTGGAAAAGTCAGGAGAGTGCAAAGGTACTGTTTTCTATCAGTTGGCAAGCTGCGCACACAATCCCAGTCTTGTACAGCTTCCTTCTTCAACTTTCCGAAGCTGCCGCTTTCGCCCGCTCCAGGAGACGAAAAAGAGCCTTCTTCGCGCAAAGACGATTGTGCCGCTCACAGTTCTCTCCTTAGCGCGGCTTCTCCGAAAGACGCCCGGGAGCAGCACTTAGCTCCGGACAGCCTGGTACCATCGTCTTTAGCTTCTTTTGGGGTCCACATCGTAGCATAATACTTTTCCACTATGTCTGGCAGGGAGAAACTCTGCCAGCACAGAAAACAACTCCCACTGTGGTCGAGGAGATGCACGGAGGTCTGCCAGGTGTTTTGCAGGGAGAAAAGAAAAGGTGTCCAAAACAGCTTCCAATGGAATGTTCATGTGATTGGAAACAACAGGAGAGTGCAAAAGTACTGTTTTCTATCAGTTGGCAAGCTGCGCACACAATCCCAGTCTTATACAGCTTCCTTCTTCACCTTTCCGAAGCTGCCGCTTTTGCACGCTCCAGGAGACGAAAAAGAGCCTTCTTCGCGCAAAGACGATTGTGCCGCTCACAGTGCTCTCCTTAGCGCGGCTTCTCCGAAAGACGCCCGGGAGCAGCACTTTGCTCCGGACAGCATGGTACCATCGTCTTTAGCGTCTTTTGTGGTCTACATGGAAGTAGAAAACTTTTCCACTATGTCTGGCAGGGAGAAACTGTGCCAGCACAGAAAACAACTCCCAGGTGGTCGAGAGGATACACGGAGGTATGCCTGGTGTTTTGCATGGAGAAAAGAAAAGGTGTCCAAAACAGCTTCCAATCCAATGTTCATGTGATTGGAAAAGTCAGGAGAGTGCAAAGGTACTGTTTTCTATCAGTTGGCAAGCTGCGCACACAATCCCAGTGATGTACAGCTTCCTTCTTCACCTTTCCGAAGCTGCCGCTTTCGCCCGCTCCAGGAGACGAAAAAGAGCCTTCTTCGCGCAAAGACGATTGTGCCGCTCACAGTGCTCTCCTTAGCGCGGCTTCTCCGAAAGACGCCCGGGAGCAGCACTTTGCTCCGGACAGCATGGTACCATCGTCTTTAGCGTCTTTTGTGGTCTACATGGAAGTAGAAAGCTTTTCCACTATGTCTGGCAGGGAGAAACTGTGCCAGCACAGAAAACTACTCCCACCGTGGTCGAGAGGATACACGGAGGTCTGCCAGGTGTTTTGCAGGGAGAAAAGAAAAGGTGTCCAAAACAGCTTCCAATCGAATGTTCATGTGATTGGAAAAAACAGGAGAGTGCAAAAGTACTGTTTTCTATCAGTTGGCAAGCTGCGCACACAATCCCAGTCTTGTACAGCTTCCTTCTTCAACTTTCCGAAGCTGCCGCTTTCGCCCGCTCCAGGAGACGAAAAAGAGCCTTCTTCGCGCAAAGACGATTGTGCCGCTCACAGTGCTCTCCTTAGCGCGGCTTCTCCGAAAGACGCCCGGGAGCAGCACTTAGCTCCGGACAGCATGGTACCATCGTCTTTAGCTTCTTTTGGGGTCCACATCGTAGCATAATACATTTCCACTATGTCTGGCAGGGAGAAACTCTGCCAGCACAGAAAACAACTCCCACCGTGGTCGAGAGGATACACGGAGGTCTGCCTGGTGTTTTGCAGGGAGAAAAGAAAAGGTGTCCAAAACAGCTTCCAATCCAATATTCATGTGATTGGAAAAGTCAGGAGAGTGCAAAGGTACTGTTTTCTATAAGTTGGCAAGCTGCGCACACAATCCCAGTCTTGTACAGCTTCCTTCTTCAACTTTCCGAAGCTGCCGCTTTCGCCCGCTCCAGGAGACGAAAAAGAGCCTTCTTCGCGCAAAGACGATTGTGCCGCTCACAGTTCTCTCCTTAGCGCGGCTTCTCCGAAAGACGCCCGGGAGCAGCACTTAGCTCCGGACAGCCTGGTACCATCGTCTTTAGCTTCTTTTGGGGTCCACATCGTAGCATAATACTTTTCCACTATGTCTGGCAGGGAGAAACTCTGCCAGCACAGAAAACAACTCCCACTGTGGTCGAGGGGATGCACGGAGGTCTGCCAGGTGTTTTGCAGGGAGAAAAGAAAAGGTGTCCAAAACAGCTTCCAATGGAATGTTCATGTGATTGGAAACAACAGGAGAGTGCAAAAGTACTGTTTTCTATCATTTGGCAAGCTGCGCACACAATCCCAGTCTTATACAGCTTCCTTCTTCACCTTTCCGAAGCTGCCGCTTTCGCCCGCTCCAGGAGACGAAAAAGAGCCTTCTTCGCGCAAAGACGATTGTGCCGCTCACAGTGCTCTCCTTAGCGCGGCTTCTCCGAAAGACGCCCGGGAGCAGCACTTAGCTCCGGACAGCATGGTACCATCGTCTTTAGCTTCTTTTGGGGTCCACATCGTAGCATAATACATTTCCACTATGTCTGGCAGGGAGAAACTCTGCCAGCACAGAAAACAACTCCCACCGTGGTCGAGAGGATACACGGAGGTCTGCCTGGTGTTTTGCAGGGAGAAAAGAAAAGGTGTCCAAAACAGCTTCCAATCCAATGTTCATGTGATTGGAAAAGTCAGGAGAGTGCAAAAGGTACTGTTTTCTATCAGTTGGCAAGCTGCGCACACATTCCGAGTCTTGTACAGCTTCCTTCTTCACCTTTCCGAAGCTGCCGCTTTCGCCCGCTCCAGGAGACGAAAAAGAGCCTTCTTCGCGCAAAGACGATTGTGCCGCTCACAGTTCTCTCCTTAGCGCGGCTTCTCCGAAAGACGCCCGGGAGCAGCACTTTGCTCCGGACAGCATGGTACCATCGTCTTTAGCTTCTTTTGGGGTCCACATCGTAGCATAATACTTTTCCACTATGTCTGGCAGGGAGAAACTGTGCCAGCACAGAAAACAACTCCCACCGTGGTCGAGAGGATACACGGAGGTCTGCCTGGTGTTTTGCAGGGAGAAAAGAAAAGGTGTCCAAAACAGCTTCCAATCCAATGTTCATGTGATTGGAAAAGTCAGGAGAGTGCAAAGGTACTGTTTTCTATCAGTTGGCAAGCTGCGCACACAATCCCAGTGATGTACAGCTTCCTTCTTCACCTTTCCGAAGCTGCCGCTTTCGCCCGCTCCAGGAGACGAAAAAGAGCCTTCTTCGCGCAAAGACGATTGTGCCGCTCACAGTGCTCTCCTTAGCGCGGCTTCTCCGAAAGACGCCCGGGAGCAGCACTTAGCTCCGGACAGCATGGTACCATCGTCTTTAGCTTCTTTTGGGGTCCACATCGTAGCATAATACTTTTCCACTATGTCTGGCAGGGAGAAACTCTGCCAGCACAGAAAACAACTCCCACTGTGGTCGAGGGGATGCACGGAGGTCTGCCAGGTGTTTTGCAGGGAGAAAAGAAAAGGTGTCCAAAACAGCTTCCAATGGAATGTTCATGTGATTGGAAACAACAGGAGAGTGCAAAGGTACTGTTTTCTATCAGTTGGCAAGCTGCGCACACAATCCCAGTGATGTACAGCTTCCTTCTTCACCTTTCCGAAGCTGCCGCTTTCGCCCGCTCCAGGAGACGAAAAAGAGCCTTCTTCGCGCAAAGACGATTGTGCCGCTCACAGTGCTCTCCTTAGCGCGGCTTCTCCGAAAGACGCCCGGGAGCAGCACTTTGCTCCGGACAGCATGGTACCATCGTCTTTAGCGTCTTTTGTGGTCTACATGGAAGTAGAAAGCTTTTCCACTATGTCTGGCAGGGAGAAACTGTGCCAGCACAGAAAACAACTCCCACCGTGGTCGAGAGGATACACGGAGGTCTGCCTGGTGTTTTGCAGGGAGAAAAGAAAAGGTGTCCAAAACAGCTTCCAATCCAATGTTCATGTGATTGGAAAAGTCAGGAGAGTGCAAAGGTACTGTTTTCTATCAGTTGGCAAGCTGCGCACACAATCCCAGTGATGTACAGCTTCCTTCTTCACCTTTCCGAAGCTGCCGCTTTCGCCCGCTCCAGGAGACGAAAAAGAGCCTTCTTCGCGCAAAGACGATTGTGCCGCTCACAGTGCTCTCCTTAGCGCGGCTTCTCCGAAAGACGCCCGGGAGCAGCACTTAGCTCCGGACAGCATGGTACCATCGTCTTTAGCTTCTTTTGGGGTCCACATCGTAGCATAATACTTTTCCACTATGTCTGGCAGGGAGAAACTGTGCCAGCACAGAAAACAACTCCCACCGTGGTCGAGAGGATACACGGAGGTCTGCCAGGTGTTTTGCAGGGAGAAAAGAAAAGGTGTCCAAAACAGCTTCCAATCGAATGTTCATGTGATTGGAAACAACAGGAGAGTGCAAAAGTACTGTTTTCTATCATTTGGCAAGCTGCGCACACAATCCCAGTCTTATACAGGTTCCTTCTTCACCTTTCCGAAGCTGCCGCTTTCGCCCGCTCCAGGAGACGAAAAAGAGCCTTCTTCGCGCAAAGACGATTGTGCCGCTCACAGTGCTCTCCTTAGCGCGGCTTCTCCGAAAGATGCCCGGGAGCAGCACTTTGCTCCGGACAGCATGGTACCATCGTCTTTAGCGTCTTTTGTGGTCTATATGGAAGTAGAAAGCTTTGCCACTATGTCTGGCAGGGAGAAACTGTGCCAGCACAGAAAACAACTCCCACCGTGGTCGAGAGGATACACGGAGGTCTGCCAGGTGTTTTGCAGGGAGAAAAGAAAAGGTGTCCAAAACAGCTTCCAATCCAATGTTCATGTGATTGGAAAAGTCAGGAGAGTGCAAAGGTACTGTTTTCTATCAGTTGGCAAGCTGCGCACACAATCCCAGTGATGTACAGCTTCCTTCTTCACCTTTCCGAAGCTGCCGCTTTCGCCCGCTCCAGGAGACGAAAAAGAGCCTTCTTCGCGCAAAGACGATTGTGCCGCTCACAGTGCTCTCCTTAGCGCGGCTTCTCCGAAAGACGCCCGGGAGCAGCACTTAGCTCCGGACAGCATGGTACCATCGTCTTTAGCTTCTTTTGGGGTCCACATCGTAGCAGAATACTTTTCCACTATGTCTGGCAGGGAGAAACTCTGCCAGCACAGAAAACAACTCCCACCGTGGTCGAGAGGATACACGGAGGTCTGCCAGGTGTTTTGCAGGGAGAAAAGAAAAGGTGTCCAAAACAGCTTCCAATC
Source organism: Melospiza melodia melodia (assembly GCF_035770615.1). Lineage (NCBI taxonomy): Eukaryota > Metazoa > Chordata > Aves > Passeriformes > Passerellidae > Melospiza > Melospiza melodia. The sequence continues at coordinate 651,476 of NC_086207.1, forward strand.
GAATGTTCATGTGATTGGAAACAACAGGAGAGTGCAAAAGTACTGTTTTCTATCATTTGGCAAGCTGCGCACACAATCCCAGTCTTGTACAGCTTCCTTCTTCACCTTTCCGGAGCTGCCGCTTTTGCCCGCTCCAGGAGACGAAAAAGAGCCTTCTTCGCGCAAAGACGATTGTGCCGCTCACAGTGCTCTCCTTAGCGCGGCTTCTCCGAAAGACGCCCGGGAGCAGCACTTACCTCCGGACAGCATGGTACCATCGTCTTTAGCTTCTTTTGGGGTCCACATCGTAGCATAATACATTTCCACTATGTCTGGCAGGGAGAAACTCTGCCAGCACAGAAAACAACTCCCACCGTGGTCGAGAGGATACACGGAGTTCTGCCAGGTGTTTTGCAGGGAGAAAAGAAAAGGTGTCCAAAACAGCTTCCAATCCAATGTTCATGTGATTGGAAAAGTCAGGAGAGTGCAAAGGTACTGTTTTCTATAAGTTGGCAAGCTGCGCACACAATCCCAGTCTTGTACAGCTTCCTTCTTCAACTTTCCGAAGCTGCCGCTTTCGCCCGCTCCAGGAGACGAAAAAGAGCCTTCTTCGCGCAAAGACGATTGTGCCGCTCACAGTTCTCTCCTTAGCGCGGCTTCTCCGAAAGACGCCCGGGAGCAGCACTTAGCTCCGGACAGCCTGGTACCATCGTCTTTAGCTTCTTTTGGGGTCCACATCGTAGCATAATACTTTTCCACTATGTCTGGCAGGGAGAAACTCTGCCAGCACAGAAAACAACTCCCACCGTGGTCGAGAGGATACACGGAGGTCTGCCTGGTGTTTTGCAGGGAGAAAAGAAAAGGTGTCCAAAACAGCTTCCAATCCAATGTTCATGTGATTGGAAAAGTCAGGAGAGTGCAAAGGTACTGTTTTCTATCAGTTGGCAAGCTGCGCACACAATCCCAGTGATGTACAGCTTCCTTCTTCACCTTTCCGAAGCTGCCGCTTTCGCCCGCTCCAGGAGACGAAAAAGAGCCTTCTTCGCGCAAAGACGATTGTGCCGCTCACAGTGCTCTCCTTAGCGCGGCTTCTCCGAAAGACGCCCGGGAGCAGCATTTTGCTCCGGACAGCATGGTACCATCGTCTTTAGCGTCTTTTGTGGTCTACATGGAAGTAGAAAGCTTTTCCACTATGTCTGGCAGGGAGAAACTGTGCCAGCACAGAAAACTACTCCCACCGTGGTCGAGAGGATACACGGAGGTCTGCCAGGTGTTTTGCAGGGAGAAAAGAAAAGGTGTCCAAAACAGCTTCCAATCGAATGTTCATGTGATTGGAAAAAACAGGAGAGTGCAAAAGTACTGTTTTCTATCAGTTGGCAAGCTGCGCACACAATCCCAGTCTTGTACAGCTTCCTTCTTCAACTTTCCGAAGCTGCCGCTTTCGCCCGCTCCAGGAGACGAAAAAGAGCCTTCTTCGCGCAAAGACGATTGTGCCGCTCACAGTGCTCTCCTTAGCGCGGCTTCTCCGAAAGACGCCCGGGAGCAGCACTTAGCTCCGGACAGCATGGTACCATCGTCTTTAGCTTCTTTTGGGGTCCACATCGTAGCATAATACATTTCCACTATGTCTGGCAGGGAGAAACTCTGCCAGCACAGAAAACAACTCCCACCGTGGTCGAGAGGATACACGGAGGTCTGCCTGGTGTTTTGCAGGGAGAAAAGAAAAGGTGTCCAAAACAGCTTCCAATCCAATATTCATGTGATTGGAAAAGTCAGGAGAGTGCAAAGGTACTGTTTTCTATAAGTTGGCAAGCTGCGCACACAATCCCAGTCTTGTACAGCTTCCTTCTTCAACTTTCCGAAGCTGCCGCTTTCGCCCGCTCCAGGAGACGAAAAAGAGCCTTCTTCGCGCAAAGACGATTGTGCCGCTCACAGTTCTCTCCTTAGCGCGGCTTCTCCGAAAGACGCCCGGGAGCAGCACTTAGCTCCGGACAGCCTGGTACCATCGTCTTTAGCTTCTTTTGGGGTCCACATCGTAGCATAATACTTTTCCACTATGTCTGGCAGGGAGAAACTCTGCCAGCACAGAAAACAACTCCCACTGTGGTCGAGGGGATGCACGGAGGTCTGCCAGGTGTTTTGCAGGGAGAAAAGAAAAGGTGTCCAAAACAGCTTCCAATGGAATGTTCATGTGATTGGAAACAACAGGAGAGTGCAAAAGTACTGTTTTCTATCAGTTGGCAAGCTGCGCACACAATCCCAGTCTTATACAGCTTCCTTCTTCACCTTTCCGAAGCTGCCGCTTTTGCACGCTCCAGGAGACGAAAAAGAGCCTTCTTCGCGCAAAGACGATTGTGCCGCTCACAGTGCTCTCCTTAGCGCGGCTTCTCCGAAAGACGCCCGGGAGCAGCACTTTGCTCCGGACAGCATGGTACCATCGTCTTTAGCGTCTTTTGTGGTCTACATGGAAGTAGAAAACTTTTCCACTATGTCTGGCAGGGAGAAACTGTGCCAGCACAGAAAACAACTCCCAGGTGGTCGAGAGGATACACGGAGGTCTGCCAGGTGTTTTGCAGGGAGAAAAGAAAAGGTGTCCAAAACAGCTTCCAATCCAATGTTCATGTGATTGGAAAAGTCAGGAGAGTGCAAAGGTACTGTTTTGTATCAGTTGTCAAGCTGCGCACACAATCCCAGTGATGTACAGCTTCCTTCTTCACCTTTCCGAAGCTGCCGCTTTCGCCCGCTCCAGGAGACGAAAAAGAGCCTTCTTCGCGCAAAGACGATTGTGCCGCTCACAGTGCTCTCCTTAGCGCGGCTTCTCCGAAAGACGCCCGGGAGCAGCACTTAGCTCCGGACAGCATGGTACCATCGTCTTTAGCTTCTTTTGGGGTCCACAGCGTAGCATAATACATTTCCACTATGTCTGGCAGGGAGAAACTGTGCCAGCACAGAAAACAACTCCCACCGTGGTCGAGAGGATACACGGAGGTCTGCCTGGTGTTTTGCAGGGAGAAAAGAAAAGGTGTCCAAAACAGCTTCCAATCCAATATTCATGTGATTGGAAAAGTCAGGAGAGTGCAAAGGTACTGTTTTCTATCAGATGGCAAGCTGCGCACACAATCCCAGTCTTGTACAGCTTCCTTCTTCAACTTTCCGAAGCTGCCGCTTTCGCCCGCTCCAGGAGACGAAAAAGAGCCTTCTTCGCGCAAAGACGATTGTGCCGCTCACAGTGCTCTCCTTAGCGCGGCTTCTCCGAAAGACGCCCGGGAGCAGCACTTCGCTCCGGACAGCCTGGTACCATCGTCTTTAGCTTCTTTTGGGGTCCACATCGTAGCATAATACTTTTCCACTATGTCTGGCAGGGAGAAACTCTGCCAGCACAGAAAACAACTCCCACTGTGGTCGAGGGGATGCACGGAGGTCTGCCAGGTGTTTTGCAGGGAGAAAAGAAAAGGTGTCCAAAACAGCTTCCAATGGAATGTTCATGTGATTGGAAACAACAGGAGAGTGCAAAAGTACTGTTTTCTATCATTTGGCAAGCTGCGCACACAATCCCAGTCTTATACAGCTTCCTTCTTCACCTTTCCGAAGCTGCCGCTTTCGCCCGCTCCAGGAGACGAAAAAGAGCCTTCTTCGCGCAAAGACGATTGTGCCGCTCACAGTGCTCTCCTTAGCGCGGCTTCTCCGAAAGACGCCCGGGAGCAGCACTTAGCTCCGGACAGCATGGTACCATCGTCTTTAGCTTCTTTTGGGGTCCACATCGTAGCATAATACTTTTCCACTATGTCTGGCAGGGAGAAACTGTGCCAGCACAGAAAACAACTCCCACCGTGGTCGAGAGGATACACGGAGGTCTGCCAGGTGTTTTGCAGGGAGAAAAGAAAAGGTGTCCAAAACAGCTTCCAATCCAATGTTCATGTGATTGGAAAAGTCAGGAGAGTGCAAAGGTACTGTTTTCTATCATTTGGCAAGCTGCGCACACAATCCCAGTCTTGTACAGCTTCCTTCTTCAACTTTCCGAAGCTGCCGCTTTCGCCCGCTCCAGGAGACGAAAAAGAGCCTTCTTCGCGCAAAGACGATTGTGCCGCTCACAGTGCTCTCCTTAGCGCGGCTTCTCCGAAAGACGCCCGGGAGCAGCACTTAGCTCCGGACAGCATGGTACCATCGTCTTTAGCTTCTTTTGGGGTCCACATCGTAGCAGAATACTTTTCCACTATGTCTGGCAGGGAGAAACTGTGCCAGCACAGAAAACAACTCCCACCGTGGTCGAGAGGATACACGGAGGTCTGCCAGGTGTTTTGCAGGGAGAAAAGAAAAGGTGTCCAAAACAGCTTCCAATGGAATGTTCATGTGATTGGAAACAACAGGAGAGTGCAAAAGTACTGTTTTCTATCATTTGGCAAGCTGCGCACACAATCCCAGTCTTGTACAGCTTCCTTCTTCACCTTTCCGAAGCTGCCGCTTTCGCCCGCTCCAGGAGACGAAAAAGAGCCTTCTTCGCGCAAAGACGATTGTGCCGCTAACAGTGCTCTCCTTAGCGGGGCTTCTCCGAAAGACGCCCGGGAGCAGCATTTTGCTCCGGACAGCATGGTACCATCGTCTTTAGCGTCTTTTGTGGTCTACATGGAAGTAGAAAGCTTTTCCACTATGTCTGGCAGGGAGAAACTGTGCCAGCACAGAAAACAACTCCCACCGTGGTCGAGAGGATACACGGAGGTCTGCCAGGTGTTTTGCAGGGAGAAAAGTAAAGGTGTCCAAAACAGCTTCCAATCGAATGTTCATGTGATTGGAAAAAACAGGAGAGTGCAAAGGTACTGTTTTCTATCAGTTGGCAAGCTGCGCACACAATCCCAGTCTTGTACAGTTTCCTTCTTCAACTTTCCGAAGCTGCCGCTTTCGCCCGCTCCAGGAGACGAAAAAGAGCCTTCTTCGCGCAAAGACGATTGTGCCGCTCACAGTGCTCTCCTTAGCGCGGCTTCTCCGAAAGACGCCCGGGAGCAGCACTTAGCTCCGGACAGCATGGTACCATCGTCTTTAGCTTCTTTTGGGGTCCACATCGTAGCATAATACTTTTCCACTATGTCTGGCAGGGAGAAACTGTGCCAGCACAGAAAACAACTCCCACCGTGGTCGAGAGGATACACGGAGGTCTGCCTGGTGTTTTGCAGGGAGAAAAGAAAAGGTGTCCAAAACAGCTTCCAATCCAATGTTCATGTGATTGGAAAAGTCAGGAGAGTGCAAAGGTACTGTTTTCTATCAGTTGGCAAGCTGCGCACACAATCCCAGTCTTGTACAGCTTCCTTCTTCAACTTTCCGAAGCTGCCGCTTTCGCCCGCTCCAGGAGACGAAAAAGAGCCTTCTTCGCGCAAAGACGATTGTGCCGCTCACAGTTCTCTCCTTAGCGCCGATTCTCCGAAAGACGCCCGGGAGCAGCACTTAGCTCCGGACAGCCTGGTACCATCGTCTTTAGCTTCTTTTGGGGTCCACATCGTAGCATAATACTTTTCCACTATGTCTGGCAGGGAGAAACTCTGCCAGCACAGAAAACAACTCCCACTGTGGTCGAGGGGATGCACGGAGGACTGCCAGGTGTTTTGCAGGGAGAAAAGAAAAGGTGTCCAAAACAGCTTCCAATGGAATGTTCATGTGATTGGAAACAACAGGAGAGTGCAAAAGTACTGTTTTCTATCATTTGGCAAGCTGCGCACACAATCCCAGTCTTGTACAGCTTCCTTCTTCACCTTTCCGAAGCTGCCGCTTTCGCCCGCTCCAGGAGACGAAAAAGAGCCTTCTTCGCGCAAAGACGATTGTGCCGCTCACAGTGCTCTCCTTAGCGCGGCTACTCCGAAAGACGCCCGGGAGCAGCACTTTGCTCCGGACAGCATGGTACCATCGTCTTTAGCGTCTTTTGTGGTCTACATGGAAGTAGAAAGCTTTTCCACTATGTCTGGCAGGGAGAAACTGTGCCAGCACAGAAAACAACTCCCACCGTGGTCGAGAGGATACACGGAGGTCTGCCTGGTGTTTTGCAGGGAGAAAAGAAAAGGTGTCCAAAACAGCTTCCAATCCAATGTTCATGTGATTGGAAAAGTCAGGAGAGTGCAAAGGTACTGTTTTCTATCAGTTGGCAAGCTGCGCACACAATCCCAGTGATGTACAGCTTCCTTCTTCACCTTTCCGAAGCTGCCGCTTTTGCCCGCTCCAGGAGACGAAAAAGAGCCTTCTTCGCGCAAAGACGATTGTGCCGCTCACAGTGCTCTCCTTAGCGCGGCTTCTCCGAAAGACGCCCGGGAGCAGCACTTAGCTCCGGACAGCATGGTACCATCGTCTTTAGCTTCTTTTGGGGTCCACATCATAGCATAATACTTTTCCACTATGTCTGGCAGGGAGAAACTCTGCCAGCACAGAAAACAACTCCCACTGTGGTCGAGGGGATGCACGGAGGTCTGCCAGGTGTTTTGCAGGGAGAAAAGAAAAGGTGTCCAAAACAGCTTCCAATCGAATGTTCATGTGATTGGAAACAACAGGAGAGTGCAAAAGTACTGTTTTCTATCATTTGGCAAGCTGCGCACACAATCCCAGTCTTGTACAGCTTCCTTCTTCACCTTTCCGAAGCTGCCGCTTTCGCCCGCTCCAGGAGACGCAAAAGAGCCTTCTTCGCGCAAAGACGATTGTGCCGCTCACAGTGCTCTCCTTAGCGCGGCTTCTCCGAAAGACGCCCGGGAGCAGCATTTTGCTCCGGACAGCATGGTACCATCGTCTTTAGCGTCTTTTGTGGTCTACATGGAAGTAGAAAGCTTTTCCACTATGTCTGGCAGGGAGAAACTGTGCCAGCACAGAAAACAACTCCCACCGTGGTCGAGAGGATACACGGAGGTCTGCCAGGTGTTTTGCAGGGAGAAAAGAAAAGGTGTCCAAAACAGCTTCCAATCGAATGTTCATGTGATTGGAAAAAACAGGAGAGTGCAAAAGTACTGTTTTCTATCATTTGGCAAGCTGCGCACACAATCCCAGTGTTGTACAGCTTCCTTCTTCACCTTTCCGAAGCTGCCGCTTTCGCCCGCTCCAGGAGACGAAAAAGAGCCTTCTTCGCGCAAAGACGATTGTGCCGCTCACAGTGCTCTCCTTAGCGCGGCTTCTGCCGAAAGACGCCCGGGAGCGGCGCTTAGCTCCAGAGAGCACTGTACCTTCGTCTTTAGCGTCTTTTCTCGTCTACATCTTAGCCAAAGATTTTCCACTATGTCTGGCAGGGAGAAACTGTGCCAGCACAGAAAACAACTCCCACCGTGGTCGAGAGGATACACGGAGGTCTGCCAGGTGTTTTGCAGGGAGAAAAGTAAAGGTGTCCAAAACAGCTTCCAATCCGATGTTCATGTGATTGGAAACAACAGGAGAGTGCAAAGGTACTGTTTTCTATCAGTTGTCAAGCTGCGCACACAATCCCAGTGTTGTACAGCTTCCTTCTTCACCTTTCCGAAGCTGCCGCTTTCGCCCGCTCCAGGAGACGAAAAAGAGCCTTCTTCGCGCAAAGACGATTGTGCCGCTCACAGTGCTCTCCTTAGCGCGGCTTCTCCGAAAGACGCCCGGGAGCAGCACTTAGCTCCGGACAGCATGGTACCATCGTCTTTAGCTCCTTTTGGGGTCCACATCGTAGCATAATACTTTTCCACTATTTCTGGCAGGGAGAAACTCTGCCAGCACAGAAAACAACTCCCACTGTGGTCGGGGGGATGCACGGAGGTCTGCCAGGTGTTTTGCAGGGAGAAAAGAAAAGGTGTCCAAAACAGCTTCCAATCGAATGTTCATGTGATTGGAAAAAACAGGAGAGTGCAAAAGTACTGTTTTCTATCATTTGGCAAGCTGCGCACACAATCCCAGTCTTATACAGCTTCCTTCTTCACCTTTCCGAAGCTGCCACTTTCGCCCGCTCCAGGAGACGAAAAAGAGCCTTCTTCACGCAAAGACAATTGTGCCGCTCACAGTGCTCTCCTTAACGCGGCTTCTGCCGAAAGAGGCCCGGGAGCGGCGCTTTTCTCCAGAGAGCACTGTACCTTCGTCTTTAGCGTCTCTTCTCGTCTACATCTTAGCCAAAGCTTTTCCACTATGTCTGGCAGGGAGAAACTGTGCCAGCACAGAAAACTACTCCCACCGTGGTCGAGAGGATACACGGAGGTCTGCCTGGTGTTCTGCAGGGAGAAAGGAAAGGTGTCCAAAACAGCTTCCAATCGAATGTTCATGTGATTGGAAAAAACAGGAGAGTGCAAAAGTACTGTTTTCTATCATTTGGCAAGCTGCGCACACAATCCCAGTCTTGTACAGCTTCCTTCTTCAACTTTCCGAAGCTGCCGCTTTCGCCCGCTCCAGGAGACGAAAAAGAGCCTTCTTCGCGCAAAGACGATTGTGCCGCTCACAGTGCTCTCCTTAGCGCGGCTTCTCCGAAAGACGCCCGGGAGCAGCACTTAGCTCCGGACAGCATGGTACCATCGTCTTTAGCTTCTTTTGGGGTCCACATCGTAGCATAATACATTTCCACTATGTCTGGCAGGGAGAAACTGTGCCAGCACAGAAAACAACTCCCACCGTGGTCGAGAGGATACACGGAGGTCTGCCTGGTGTTTTGCAGGGAGAAAAGAAAAGGTGTCCAAAACAGCTTCCAATCCAATGTTCATGTGATTGGAAAAGTCAGGAGAGTGCAAAGGTACTGTTTTCTATCAGTTGGCAAGCTGCGCACACAATCCCAGTCTTGTACAGCTTCCTTCTTCAACTTTCCGAAGCTGCCGCTTTCGCCCGCTCCAGGAGACGAAAAAGAGCCTTCTTCGCGCAAAGACGATTGTGCCGCTCACAGTTCTCTCCTTAGCGCGGCTTCTCCGAAAGACGCCCGGGAGCAGCACTTAGCTCCGGACAGCCTGGTACCATCGTCTTTAGCTTCTTTTGGGGTCCACATCGTAGCATAATACTTTTCCACTATGTCTGGCAGGGAGAAACTCTGCCAGCACAGAAAACAACTCCCACTGTGGTCGAGGGGATGCACGGAGGTCTGCCAGGTGTTTTGCAGGGAGAAAAGAAAAGGTGTCCAAAACAGCTTCCAATGGAATGTTCATGAGATTGGAAACAACAGGAGAGTGCAAAAGTACTGTTTTCTATCAGTTGGCAAGCTGCGCACACAATCCCAGTCTTATACAGCTTCCTTCTTCACCTTTCTGAAGCTGCCGCTTTCGCCCGCTCCAGGAGACGAAAAAGAGCCTTCTTCGCGCAAAGACGATTGTGCCGCTCACAGTGCTCTCCTTAGCGCGGCTTCTCCGAAAGACGCCCGGGAGCAGCACTCAGCTCCGGACAGCCTGGTACCATCGTCTTTAGCTTCTTTTGGGGTCCACATCGTAGCATAATACTTTTCCACTATGTCTGGCAGGGAGAAACTCTGCCAGCACAGAAAACAACTCCCACTGTGGTCGAGGGGATGCACGGAGGTCTGCCAGGTGTTTTGCAGGGAGAAAAGAAAAGGTGTCCAAAACAGCTTCCAATGGAATGTTCATGAGATTGGAAACAACAGGAGAGTGCAAAAGTACTGTTTTCTATCAGTTGGCAAGCTGCGCACACAATCCCAGTCTTATACAGCTTCCTTCTTCACCTTTCCGAAGCTGCCGCTTTCGCCCGCTCCAGGAGACGAAAAAGAGCCTTCTTCGCGCAATGACGATTGTGCCGCTCACAGTGCTCTCCTTAGCGCGGCTTCTCCGAAAGACGCCCGGGAGCAGCACTTTGCTCCGGACAGCATGGTACCATCGTCTTTAGCGTCTTTTGTGGTCTACATGGAAGTAGAAAGCTTTTCCACTATGTCTGGCAGGGAGAAACTGTGCCAGCACAGAAAACAACTCCCACCGTGGTCGAGAGGATACACGGAGGTCTGCCTGGTGTTTTGCAGGGAGAAAAGAAAAGGTGTCCAAAACAGCTTCCAATGGAATGTTCATGTGATTGGAAAAGTCAGGAGAGTGCAAAGGTACTGTTTTCTATCAGTTGGCAAGCTGCGCACACAATCCCAGTGATGTACAGCTTCCTTCTTCACCTTTCCGAAGCTGCCGCTTTCGCCCGCTCCAGGAGACGAAAAAGAGCCTTCTTCGCGCAAAGACGATTGTGCCGCTCACAGTGCTCTCCTTAGCGCGGCTTCTCCGAAAGACGCCCGGGAGCAGCATTTTGCTCCGGACAGAATGGTACCATCGTCTTTAGCGTCTTTTGTGGTCTACATGGAAGTAGAAAGCTTTTCCACTATGTCTGGCAGGGAGAAACTCTGCCAGCACAGAAAACAACTCCCACTGTGGTCGGGGGGATTCACGGAGGTCTGCCAGGTGTTTTGCAGGGAGAAAAGAAAAGGTGTCCAAAACAGCTTCCAATCGAATGTTCATGTGATTGGAAAAAACAGGAGAGTGCAAAAGTACTGTTTTCTATCATTTGGCAAGCTGCGCACACAATCCCAGTCTTATACAGCTTCCTTCTTCACCTTTCCGAAGCTGCCGCTTTCGCCCGCTCCAGGAGACGAAAAAGAGCCTTCTTCACGCAAAGACAATTGTGCCGCTCACAGTGCTCTCCTTAACGCGGCTTCTGCCGAAAGAGGCCCGGGAGCGGCGCTTTTCTCCAGAGAGCACTGTACCTTCGTCTTTAGCGTCTCTTCTCGTCTACATCTTAGCCAAAGCTTTTCCACTATGTCTGGCAGGGAGAAACTGTGCCAGCACAGAAAACTACTCCCACCGTTGTTGAGAGGATACACGGAGGTCTGCCAGGTGTTTTGCAGGGAGAAAGAAAGGTGTCCAAAACAGCTTCCAATCGAATGTTCATGTGATTGGAAAAAACAGGAGAGTGCAAAAGTACTGTTTTCTATCAGTTGGCAAGCTGCGCACACAATCCCAGTCTTGTACAGCTTCCTTCTTCAACTTTCCGAAGCTGCCACTTTCGCCCGCTCCAGGAGACGAAAAAGAGCCTTCTTCGCGCAAAGACGATTGTGCCGCTCACAGTGCTCTCCTTAGCGCGGCTTCTCCGAAAGACGCCCGGGAGCAGCACTTAGCTCCGGACAGCATGGTACCATCGTCTTTAGCTTCTTTTGGGGTCCACATCGTAGCATAATACATTTCCACTATGTCTGGCAGGGAGAAACTTGGCCAGCACAGAAAACAACTCCCACCGTGGTCGAGAGGATACACGGAGGTCTGCCTGGTGTTTTGCAGGGAGAAAAGAAAAGGTGTCCAAAACAGCTTCCAATCCAATGTTCATGTGATTGGAAAAGTCAGGAGAGTGCAAAGGTACTGTTTTCTATCAGTTGGCAAGCTGCGCACACAATCCCAGTCTTGTACAGCTTCCTTCTTCAACTTTCCGAAGCTGCCGCTTTCGCCCGCTCCAGGAGACGAAAAAGAGCCTTCTTCGCGCAAAGACGATTGTGCCGCTCACAGTTCTCTCCTTAGCGCGGCTTCTCCGAAAGACGCCCGGGAGCAGCACTTAGCTCCGGACAGCCTGGTACCATCGTCTTTAGCTTCTTTTGGGGTCCACATCGTAGCATAATACTTTTCCACTATGTCTGGCAGGGAGAAACTCTGCCAGCACAGAAAACAACTCCCACTGTGGTCGAGGGGATGCACGGAGGTCTGCCAGGTGTTTTGCAGGGAGAAAAGAAAAGGTGTCCAAAACAGCTTCCAATGGAAAGTTCATGAGATTGGAAACAACAGGAGAGTGCAAAAGTACTGTTTTCTATCAGTTGGCAAGCTGCGCACACAATCCCAGTCTTATACAGCTTCCTTCTTCACCTTTCCGAAGCTGCCGCTTTCGCCCGCTCCAGGAGACGAAAAAGAGCCTTCTTCGCGCAATGACGATTGTGCCGCTCACAGTGCTCTCCTTAGCGCGGCTTCTCCGAAAGACGCCCGGGAGCAGCACTTTGCTCCGGACAGCATGGTACCATCGTCTTTAGCGTCTTTTGTGGTCTACATGGAAGTAGAAAGCTTTTCCACTATGTCTGGCAGGGAGAAACTGTGCCAGCACAGAAAACTACTCCCACCGTGGTCGAGAGGATACACGGAGGTCTGCCAGGTGTTTTGCAGGGAGAAAAGAAAAGGTGTCCAAAACAGCTTCCAATCCAATGTTCATGTGATTGGAAAAAACAGGAGAGTGCAAAAGTACTGTTTTCTATCAGTTGGCAAGCTGCGCACACAATCCCAGTCTTGTACAGCTTCCTTCTTCAACTTTCCGAAACTGCCGCTTTCGCCCGCTCCAGGAGACGAAAAAGAGCCTTCTTCGCGCAAAGACGATTGTGCCGCTCACAGTGCTCTCCTTAGCGCGGCTTCTCCGAAAGACGCCCGGGAGCAGCACTTAGCTCCGGACAGCATGGTACCATCGTCTTTAGCGTCTTTTGTGGTCTACATGGAAGTAGAAAGCTTTTCCACTATGTCTGGCAGGGAGAAACTGTGCCAGCACAGAAAACAACTCCCACCGTGGTCGAGAGGATACACGGAGGTCTGCCTGGTGTTTTGCAGGGAGAAAAGAAAAGGTGTCCAAAACAGCTTCCAATCCAATGTTCATGTGATTGGAAAAGTCAGGAGAGTGCAAAGGTACTGTTTTCTATCAGTTGGCAAGCTGCGCACACAATCCCAGTGATGTACAGCTTCCTTCTTCACCTTTCCGAAGCTGCCGCTTTCGCCCGCTCCAGGAGACGAAAAAGAGCCTTCTTCGCGCAAAGACAATTGTGCCGCTCACAGTGCTCTCCTTAACGCGGCTTCTGCCGAAAGACGCCCGGGAGCAGCACTTAGCTCCGGACAGCATGGTACCATCGTCTTTAGCTTCTTTTGGGGTCCACATCGTAGCATAATATATTTCCACTATGTCTGGCAGGGAGAAACTGTGCCAGCACAGAAAACTACTCCCACCGTGGTCGAGAGGATACACGGAGGTCTGCCAGGTGTTTTGCAGGGAGAAAAGAAAAGGTGTCCAAAACAGCTTCCAATCGAATGTTCATGTGATTGGAAAAAACAGGAGAGTGCAAAAGTACTGTTTTCTATCAGTTGGCAAGCTGCGCACACAATCCCAGTCTTGTACAGCTTCCTTCTTCACCTTTCCGAAGCTGCCGCTTTCGCCCGCTCCAGGAGACGAAAAAGAGCCTTCTTCGCGCAAAGACGATTGTGCCGCTCACAGTGCTCTCCTTAGCGCGGCTTCTCCGAAAGACGCCCGGGAGCAGCACTTGGCTCCGGACAGCATGGTACCATCGTCTTTAGCGTCTTTTGTGGTCTACATGGAAGTAGAAAGCTTTTCCACTATGTCTGGCAGGGAGAAATTGTGCCAGCACAGAAAACAACTCCCACCGTGGTCGAGAGGATACACGGAGGTCTGCCAGGTGTTTTGCAGGGAGAAAAGAAAAGGTGTCCAAAACAGCTTCCAATCGAATGTTCATGTGATTGGAAACAACAGGAGAGTGCAAAAGTACTGTTTTCTATCAGTTGGCAAGCTGCGCACACAATCCCAGTCTTGTACAGCTTCCATCTTCACCTTTCCGAAACTGCCGCTTTCGCCCGCTCCAGGGGACGAAAAAGAGCCTTCTTCGCGCAAAGACGATTGTGTCGCTCACAGTGCTCTCCTTAGCGCGGCTTCTGCCGAAAGACGCCCAGGTGCGGCGCTTAGCTCCAGAGAGGTCTGTACCTTCGTCTTTAGCGTCTCTTCTCGTCTACATCTTAGCCAAAGCTTTTCCAATATGTCTGGCAGGGAGAAACTGTGCCAGCACAGAAAACAACTCCCACCGTGGTCGAGAGGATACACGTAGGTCTGCCAGGTGTTTTGCAGGGAGAAAAGAAAAGGTGTCCAAAACAGCTTCCAATCGAATGTTCATGTGATTGGAAAAAACAGGAGAGTGCAAAAGTACTGTTTTCTATCAGTTGGCAAGCTGCGCACACAATCCCAGTGTTGTACAGCTTCCTTCTTCACCTTTCCGAAACTGCCGCTTTCGCCCGCTCCAGGAGACGAAAAAGAGCCTTCTTCGCGCAAAGACGATTGTGCCGCTCACAGTGCTCTCCTTAGCGCGGCTTCTGCCGAAAGACGCCCGGGGGCGGCGCTTAGCTCCAGAGAGCACTGTACCTTCGTCTTTAGCGTCTCTTCTCGTCTACATCTTAGCCAAAGCTTTTCCACTATGTCTGGCAGGGAGAAACTGTGCCAGCACAGAAAACAACTCCCACCGTGGTCGAGAGGATACACGGAGGTCTGCCTGGTGTTTTGCAGGGAGAAAAGAAAAGGTGTCCAAAACAGCTTCCAATCCAATGTTCATGTGATTGGAAAAGTCAGGAGAGTGCAAAGGTACTGTTTTCTATCAGTTGGCAAGCTGCGCACACAATCCCAGTGATGTACAGCTTCCTTCTTCACCTTTCCGAAGCTGCCGCTTTCGCCCGCTCCAGGAGACGAAAAAGAGCCTTCTTCGCGCAAAGACGATTGTGCCGCTCACAGTGCTCTCCTTAGTGCGGCTTCTCCGAAAGACGCCCGGGAGCAGCACTTGGCTCCGGACAGCATGGTACCATCGTCTTTAGCTTCTTTTGGGGTCCACATCGTAGCATAATACTTTTCCACTATGTCTGGCAGGGAGAAACTCTGCCAGCACAGAAAACAACTCCCACTGTGGTCGAGGGGATGCACGGAGGTCTGCCAGGTGTCTTGCAGGGAGAAAAGAAAAGGTGTCCAAAACAGCTTCCAATCGAATGTTCATGTGATTGGAAACAACAGGAGAGTGCAAAAGTACTGTTTTCTATCATTTGGCAAGCTGCGCACACAATCCCAGTCTTGTACAGCTTCCTTCTTCACCTTTCCGAAGCTGCCGCTTTCGCCCGCTCCAGGAGACGAAAAAGAGCCTTCTTCGCGCAAAGACGATTGTGCCGCTCACAGTGCTCTCCTTAGCGCGGCTTCTCCGAAAGACGCCCGGGAGCAGCATTTTGCTCCGGACAGCATGGTACCATCGTCTTTAGCGTCTTTTCTCGTCCAGATCTTAGCCAAAGCTTTTCCACTATGTCTGGCAGGGAGAAACTGTGCCAGCACAGAAAACAACTCCCACCGTGGTCGAGAGGATACACGGAGGTCTGCCAGGTGTTTTGCAGGGAGAAAAGAAAAGGTGTCCAAAACAGCTTCCAATCGAATGTTCATGTGATTGGAAACAACAGGAGAGTGCAAAAGTACTGTTTTCTATCAGTTGGCAAGCTGCGCACACAATCCCAGTGTTGTACAGCTTCCTTCTTCACCTTTCCGAAACTGCCGCTTTCGCCCGCTCCAGGAGACGAAAAAGAGCCTTCTTCGCGCAAAGACGATTGTGCCGCTCACAGTGCTCTCCTTAGCGCGGCTTCTGCCGAAAGATGCCCGGGAGCAGCGCTTAGCTCCAGAGAGCACTGTACCTTCGTCTTTAGCGTCTTTTCTCGTCTACATCTTAGCCAAAGCTTTTCCACTATGTCTGGCAGGGAGAAACTGTGCCAGCACAGAAAACAACTCCCACCGTGGTCGAGAGGATACACGGAGGTCTGCCTGGTGTTTTGCAGGGAGAAAAGAAAAGGTGTCCAAAACAGCTTCCAATCCGATGTTCATGTGATTGGAAAAAACAGGAGAGTGCAAAAGTACTGTTTTCTATCAGTTGGCAAGCTGCGCACACAATCCCAGTGATGTACAGCTTCCTTCTTCACCTTTCCGAAGCTGCCGCTTTCGCCCGCTCCAGGAGACGAAAAAGAGCCTTCTTCGCGCAAAGACGATTGTGCCGCTCACAGTGCTCTCCTTAGCGCGGCTTCTCCGAAAGACGCCCGGGAGCAGCACTCAGCTCCGGACAGCCTGGTACCATCGTCTTTAGCTTCTTTTGGGGTCCACATCGTAGCATAATACTTTTCCACTATGTCTGGCAGGGAGAAACTCTGCCAGCACAGAAAACAACTCCCACTGTGGTCGAGGGGATGCACGGAGGTCTGCCAGGTGTTTTGCAGGGAGAAAAGAAAAGGTGTCCAAAACAGCTTCCAATGGAATGTTCATGAGATTGGAAACAACAGGAGAGTGCAAAAGTACTGTTTTCTATCAGTTGGCAAGCTGCGCACACAATCCCAGTCTTATACAGCTTCCTTCTTCACCTTTCCGAAGCTGCCGCTTTCGCCCGCTCCAGGAGACGAAAAAGAGCCTTCTTCGCGCAATGACGATTGTGCCGCTCACAGTGCTCTCCTTAGCGCGGCTTCTCCGAAAGACGCCCGGGAGCAGCACTTTGCTCCGGACAGCATGGTACCATCGTCTTTAGCGTCTTTTGTGGTCTACATGGAAGTAGAAAGCTTTTCCACTATGTCTGGCAGGGAGAAACTGTGCCAGCACAGAAAACAACTCCCACCGTGGTCGAGAGGATACACGGAGGTCTGCCTGGTGTTTTGCAGGGAGAAAAGAAAAGGTGTCCAAAACAGCTTCCAATGGAATGTTCATGTGATTGGAAAAGTCAGGAGAGTGCAAAGGTACTGTTTTCTATCAGTTGGCAAGCTGCGCACACAATCCCAGTGATGTACAGCTTCCTTCTTCACCTTTCCGAAGCTGCCGCTTTCGCCCGCTCCAGGAGACGAAAAAGAGCCTTCTTCGCGCAAAGACGATTGTGCCGCTCACAGTGCTCTCCTTAGCGCGGCTTCTCCGAAAGACGCCCGGGAGCAGCATTTTGCTCCGGACAGAATGCTACCATCGTCTTTAGCGTCTTTTGTGGTCTACATGGAAGTAGAAAGCTTTTCCACTATGTCTGGCAGGGAGAAACTCTGCCAGCACAGAAAACAACTCCCACCGTGGTCGAGAGGATACACGGAGGTCTGCCAGGTGTTTTGCAGGGAGAAAAGAAAAGGTGTCCAAAACAGCTTCCAATCGAATGTTCATGTGATTGGAAAAAACAGGAGAGTGCAAAAGTACTGTTTTCTATCATTTGGCAAGCTGCGCACACAATCCCAGTGTTGTACAGCTTCCTTCTTCACCTTTCCGAAGCTGCCGCTTTCGCCCGCTCCAGGAGACGAAAAAGAGCCTTCTTCGCGCAAAGACGATTGTGCCGCTCACAGTGCTCTCCTTAGCGCGGCTTCTCCGAAAGACGCCCGGGAGCAGCACTTAGCTCCGGACAGCATGGTACCATCGTCTTTAGCTTCTTTTGGGGTCCACATCGTAGCATAATACTTTTCCACTATGTCTGGCAGGGAGAAACTCTGCCAGCACAGAAAACAACTCCCACTGTGGTCGGGGGGATGCACGGAGGTCTGCCAGGTGTTTTGCAGGGAGAAAAGAAAAGGTGTCCAAAACAGCTTCCAATCGAATGTTCATGTGATTGGAAAAAACAGGAGAGTGCAAAAGTACTGTTTTCTATCATTTGGCAAGCTGCGCACACAATCCCAGTCTTATACAGCTTCCTTCTTCACCTTTCCGAAGCTGCCGCATTCGCCCGCTCCAGGAGACGAAAAAGAGCCTTCTTCACGCAAAGACAATTGTGCCGCTCACAGTGCTCTCCTTAACGCGGCTTCTGCCGAAAGAGGCCCGGGAGCGGCGCTTTTCTCCAGAGAGCACTGTACCTTCGTCTTTAGCGTCTCTTCTCGTCTACATCTTAGCCAAAGCTTTTCCACTATGTCTGGCAGGGAGAAACTGTGCCAGCACAGAAAACTACTCCCACCGTGGTCGAGAGGATACACGGAGGTCTGCCAGGTGTTTTGCAGGGAGAAAGGAAAGGTGTCCAAAACAGCTTCCAATCGAATGTTCATGTGATTGGAAAAAACAGGAGAGTGCAAAAGTACTGTTTTCTATCATTTGGCAAGCTGCGCACACAATCCCAGTCTTGTAGAGCTTCCTTCTTCAACTTTCCGAAGCTGCCACTTTCGCCCGCTCCAGGAGACGAAAAAGAGCCTTCTTCGCGCAAAGACGATTGTGCCGCTCACAGTGCTCTCCTTAGCGCGGCTTCTCCGAAAGACGCCCGGGAGCAGCACTTTGCTCCGGACAGCATGGTACCATCGTCTTTAGCGTCTTTTGTGGTCTACATGGAAGTAGAAAGCTTTTCCACTATGTCTGGCAGGGAGAAACTGTGCCAGCACAGAAAACTACTCCCACCGTGGTCGAGAGGATACACGGAGGTCTGCCAGGTGTTTTGCAGGGAGAAAAGAAAAGGTGTCCAAAACAGCTTCCAATCCAATGTTCATGTGATTGGAAAAAACAGGAGAGTGCAAAAGTACTGTTTTCTATCAGTTGGCAAGCTGCGCACACAATCCCAGTCTTGTACAGCTTCCTTCTTCAACTTTCCGGAGCTGCCGCTTTCGCCCGCTCCAGGAGACGAAAAAGAGCCTTCTTCGCGCAAAGACGATTGTGCCGCTCACAGTGCTCTCCTTAGCGCGGCTTCTCCGAAAGACGCCCGGGAGCAGCACTTAGCTCCGGACAGCATGGTACCATCGTCTTTAGCTTCTTTTGGGGTCCACATCGTAGCATAATATATTTCCACTATGTCTGGCAGGGAGAAACTGTGCCAGCACAGAAAACAACTCCCACCGTGGTCGAGAGGATACACGGAGGTCTGCCAGGTGTTTTGCAGGGAGAAAAGAAAAGGTGTCCAAAACAGCTTCCAATCGAATGTTCATGTGATTGGAAAAAACAGGAGAGTGCAAAAGTACTGTTTTCTATCATTTGGCAAGCTGCGCACACAATCCCAGTGTTGTACAGCTTCCTTCTTCACCTTTCCGAAACTGCCGCTTTCGCCCGCTCCAGGGGACGAAAAAGAGCCTTCTTCGCGCAAAGACGATTGTGCCGCTCACAGTGCTCTCCTTAGCGCGGCTTCTGCCGAAAGACGCCCGGGAGCGGCGCTTAGCTCCAGAGAGCACTGTACCTTCGTCTTTAGCGTCTCTTCTCGTCTACAACTTAGCCAAAGCTTTGCCACTATGTCTGGCAGGGAGAAACTGTGCCAGCACAGAAAACAACTCCCACCGTGGTCGAGAGGATACACGGAGGTCTGCCTGGTGTTTTGCAGGGAGAAAAGAAAAGGTGTCCAAAACAGCTTCCAATGCAATGTTCATGTGATTGGAAAAGTCAGGAGAGTGCAAAGGTACTGTTTTCTATCAGTTGGCAAGCTGCGCACACAATCCCAGTGATGTACAGCTTCCTTCTTCACCTTTCCGAAACTGCCGCTTTCGCCCGCTCCAGGAGACGAAAAAGAGCCTTCTTCGCGCAAAGACGATTGTGCCGCTCACAGTGCTCTCCTTAGCGCGGCTTCTGCCGAAAGACGCCCGGGAGCAGCAGTTAGCTCCGGACAGCATGGTACCATCGTCTTTAGCGTCTTTTGTGGTCTACATGGAAGTAGAAAGCTTTTCCACTATGTCTGGCAGGGAGAAACTGTGCCAGCACAGAAAACAACTCCCACCGTGGTCGAGAGGATACACGGAGGTCTGCCAGGTGTTTTGCAGGGAGAAAAGAAAAGGTGTCCAAAACAGCTTCCAATCGAATGTTCATGTGATTGGAAAAAACAGGAGAGTGCAAAAGTACTGTTTTCTATCAGTTGGCAAGCTGCAACACAATCCCAGTGTTGTACAGCTTCCTTCTTCACCTTTCCGAAACTGCCGCTTTCGCCCGCTCCAGGAGACGAAAAAGAGCCTTCTTCGCGCAAAGACGATTGTGCCGCTCACAGTGCTCTCCTTAGCGCGGCTTCTCCGAAAGACGTCCGGGAGCAGCACTTGGCTCCGGACAGCATGGTACCATCGTCTTTAGCGTCTTTTGTGGTCTACATGGAAGTAGAAAGCTTTTCCACTATGTCTGGCAGGGAGAAATTGTGCCAGCACAGAAAACAACTCCCACCGTGGTCGAGAGGATACACGGAGGTCTGCCAGGTGTTTTGCAGGGAGAAAAGAAAAGGTGTCCAAAACAGCTTCCAATCGAATGTTCATGTGATTGGAAACAACAGGAGAGTGCAAAAGTACTGTTTTCTATCAGTTGGCAAGCTGCGCACACAATCCCAGTCTTGTACAGCTTCCATCTTCACCTTTCCGAAACTGCCGCTTTCGCCCGCTCCAGGGGACGAAAAAGAGCCTTCTTCGCGCAAAGACGATTGTGCCGCTCACAGTGCTCTCCTTAGCGCAGCTTCTGCCGAAAGACGCCCAGGTGCGGCGCTTAGCTCCAGAGAGGTCTGTACCTTCGTCTTTAGCGTCTCTTCTCGTCTACATCTTAGCCAAAGCTTTTCCAATATGTCTGGCAGGGAGAAACTGTGCCAGCACAGAAAACAACTCCCACCGTGGTCGAGAGGATACACGGAGGTCTGCCAGGTGTTTTGCAGGGAGAAAAGAAAAGGTGTCCAAAACAGCTTCCAATCGAATGTTCATGTGATTGGAAAAGTCAGGAGAGTGCAAAGGTACTGTTTTCTATCAGTTGGCAAGCTGCGCACACAATCCCAGTGTTGTACAGTTTCCTTCTTAACCTTTCCGAAGCTGCCGCTTTCGCCCGCTCCAGGAGACGAAAAAGAGCCTTCTTCGCGCAAAGACGATTGTGCCGCTCACAGTGCTCTCCTTAGTGCGGCTTCTCCGAAAGACGCCCGGGAGCAGCACTTGGCTCCGGACAGCATGGTACCATCGTCTTTAGCTTCTTTTGGGGTCCACATCGTAGCATAATACTTTTCCACTATGTCTGGCAGGGAGAAACTCTGCCAGCACAGAAAACAACTCCCACTGTGGTCGAGGGGATGCACGGAGGTCTGCCAGGTGTTTTGCAGGGAGAAAAGAAAAGGTGTCCAAAACAGCTTCCAATCGAATGTTCATGTGATTGGAAACAACAGGAGAGTGCAAAAGTACTGTTTTCTATCATTTGGCAAGCTGCGCACACAATCCCAGTCTTGTACAGCTTCCTTCTTCACCTTTCCGAAGCTGCCGCTTTCGCCCGCTCCAGGAGACGAAAAAGAGCCTTCTTCGCGCAAAGACGATTGTGCCGCTCACAGTGCTCTCCTTAGCGCGGCTTCTCCGAAAGACGCCCGGGAGCAGCATTTTGCTCCGGACAGCATGGTACCATCGTCTTTAGCGTCTTTTCTCGTCCAGATCTTAGCCAAAGCTTTTCCACTATGTCTGGCAGGGAGAAACTGTGCCAGCACAGAAAACAACTCCCACCGTGGTCGAGAGGATACACGGAGGTCTGCCAGGTGTTTTGCAGGGAGAAAAGAAAAGGTGTCCAAAACAGCTTCCAATCGAATGTTCATGTGATTGGAAACAACAGGAGAGTGCAAAAGTACTGTTTTCTATCAGTTGGCAAGCTGCGCACACAATCCCAGTGTTGTACAGCTTCCTTCTTCACCTTTCCGAAACTGCCGCTTTCGCCCGCTCCAGGAGACGAAAAAGAGCCTTCTTCGCGCAAAGACGATTGTGCCGCTCACAGTGCTCTCCTTAGCGCGGCTTCTGCCGAAAGACGCCCGGGAGCAGCACTTAGCTCTGGACAGCATGGTACCATCGTCTTTAGCTTCTTTTGGGGTCCACATCGTAGCATAATACATTTCCACTATGTCTGGCAGGGAGAAACTCTGCCAGCACAGAAAACAACTCCCACCGTGGTCGAGAGGATACACGGAGGTCTGCCTGGTGTTTTGCAGGGAGAAAAGAAAAGGTGTCCAAAACAGCTTCCAATCCAATGTTCATGTGATTGGAAAAGTCAGGAGAGTGCAAAGGTACTGTTTTCTATCAGTTGGCAAGCTGCGCACACAATCCCAGTCTTGTACAGCTTCCTTCTTCAACTTTCCGAAGCTGCCGCTTTCGCCCGCTCCAGGAGACGAAAAAGAGCCTTCTTCGCGCAAAGACGATTGTGCCGCTCACAGTTCTCTCCTTAGCGCGGCTTCTCCGAAAGACGCCCGGGAGCAGCACTTAGCTCCGGACAGCCTGGTACCATCGTCTTTAGCTTCTTTTGGGGTCCACATCGTAGCATAATACTTTTCCACTATGTCTGGCAGGGAGAAACTCTGCCAGCACAGAAAACAACTCCCACTGTGGTCGAGGGGATGCACGGAGGTCTGCCAGGTGTTTTGCAGGGAGAAAAGAAAAGGTGTCCAAAACAGCTTCCAATGGAATGTTCATGTGATTGGAAACAACAGGAGAGTGCAAAAGTACTGTTTTCTATCATTTGGCAAGCTGCGCACACAATCCCAGTCTTATACAGCTTCCTTCTTCACCTTTCCGAAGCTGCCGCTTTCGCCCGCTCCAGGAGACGAAAAAGAGCCTTCTTCGCGCAAAGACGATTGTGCCGCTCACAGTGCTCTCCTTAGCGCGGCTTCTCCGAAAGACGCCCGGGAGCAGCACTTTGCTCCGGACAGCATGGTACCATCGTCTTTAGCGTCTTTTGTGGTCTACATGGAAGTAGAAAGCTTTTCCACTATGTCTGGCAGGGAGAAACTGTGCCAGCACAGAAAACAACTCCCACCGTGGTCGAGAGGATACACGGAGGTCTGCCTGGTGTTTTGCAGGGAGAAAAGAAAAGGTGTCCAAAACAGCTTCCAATCGAATGTTCATGTGATTGGAAAAGTCAGGAGAGTGCAAAGGTAATGTTTTCTATCAGTTGGCAAGCTGCGCACACAATCCCAGTGATGTACAGCTTCCTTCTTCACCTTTCCGAAGCTGCCGCTTTCGCCCGCTCCAGGAGACAAAAAAGAGCCTTCTTCGCGCAAAGACGATTGTGCCGCTCACAGTGCTCTCCTTAGCGCGGCTTCTCCGAAAGACGCCCGGGAGCAGCACTTAGCTCCGGACAGCATGGTACCATCGTCTTTAGCTTCTTTTTGGGGTCCACATCGTAGCAGAATACTTTTCCACTATGTCTGGCAGGGAGAAACTCTGCCAGCACAGAAAACAACTCCCACCGTGGTCGAGGGGATGCACGGAGGTCTGCCAGGTGTTTTGCAGGGAGAAAAGAAAAGGTGTCCAAAACAGCTTCCAATCGAATGTTCATGTGATTGGAAACAACAGGAGAGTGCAAAAGTACTGTTTTCTATCATTTGGCAAGCTGCGCACACAATCCCAGTCTTGTACAGCTTCCTTCTTCAACTTTCCGAAGCTGCCGCTTTCGCCCGCTCCAGGAGACGAAAAAGAGCCTTCTTCGCGCAAAGACGATTGTGCCGCTCACAGTGCTCTCCTTAGCGCGGCTTCTCCGAAAGACGCCCGGGAGCAGCACTTAGCTCCGGACAGCATGGTACCATCGTCTTTAGCTTCTTTTGGGGTCCACATCGTAGCGTAATACATTTCCACTATGTCTGGCAGGGAGAAACTCTGACAGCACAGAAAACAACTCCCACCGTGGTCGAGAGGATACACGGAGGTCTGCCTGGTGTTTTGCAGGGAGAAAAGAAAAGGTGTCCAAAACAGCTTCCAATCCAATGTTCATGTGATTGGAAAAGTCAGGAGAGTGCAAAGGTACTGTTTTCTATCAGTTGGCAAGCTGCGCACACAATCCCAGTGATGTACAGCTTCCTTCTTCACCTTTCCGAAGCTGCCGCTTTCGCCCGCTCCAGGAGACGAAAAAGAGCCTTCTTCGCGCAAAGACGATTGTGCCGCTCACAGTGCTCTCCTTAGCGCGGCTTCTGCCGAAAGACGCTCGGGAGCAGCAGTTAGCTCCGGACAGCATGGTACCATCGTCTTTAGCGTCTTTTGTGGTCTACATGGAAGTAGAAAGCTTTTCCATTATGTCTGGCAGGGAGAAACTGTGCCAGCACAGAAAACAACTCCCACCGTGGTCGAGAGGATACACGGAGGTCTGCCAGGTGTTTTGCAGGGAGAAAAGAAAAGGTGTCCAAAACAGCTTCCAATCGAATGTTCATGTGATTGGAAAAAACAGGAGAGTGCAAAAGTACTGTTTTCTATCAGTTGGCAAGCTGCGCACACAATCCCAGTCTTGTACAGCTTCCTTCTTCACCTTTCCGAAGCTACCGCTTTCGCCCGCTCCAGGAGACAAAAAAGAGCCTTCTTCGCGCAAAGACGATTGTGCCGCTCACAGTGCTCTCCTTAGCGCGGCTTCTCCGAAAGACGCCCGGGAGCAGCACTTGGCTCCGGACAGCATGGTACCATCGTCTTTAGCGTCTTTTGTGGTCTACATGGAAGTAGAAAGCTTTTCCACTATGTCTGGCAGGGAGAAATTGTGCCAGCACAGAAAACAACTCCCACCGTGGTCGAGAGGATACACGGAGGTCTGCCAGGTGTTTTGCAGGGAGAAAAGAAAAGGTGTCCAAAACAGCTTCCAATCGAATGTTCATGTGATTGGAAACAACAGGAGAGTGCAAAAGTACTGTTTTCTATCAGTTGGCAAGCTGCGCACACAATCCCAGTATTGTACAGCTTCCATCTTCACCTTTCCGAAACTGCCGCTTTCGCCCGCTCCAGGGGACGAAAAAGAGCCTTCTTCGCGCAAAGACGATTGTGCCGCTCACAGTGCTCTCCTTAGCGCGGCTTCTGCCGAAAGACGCCCAGGTGCGGCGCTTAGCTCCAGAGAGGTCTGTACCTTCGTCTTTAGCGTCTCTTCTCGTCTACATCTTAGCCAAAGCTTTTCCACTATGTCTGGCAGGGAGAAACTGTGCCAGCACAGAAAACAACTCCCACCGTGGTCGAGAGGATACACGGAGGTCTGCCAGGTGTTTTGCAGGGAGAAAAGAAAAGGTGTCCAAAACAGCTTCCAATCGAATGTTCATGTGATTGGAAACAACAGGAGAGTGCAAAAGTACTGTTTTCTATCAGTTGGCAAGCTGCGCACACAATCCCAGTCTTGTACAGCTTCCATCTTCACCTTTCCGAAACTGCCGCTTTCGCCCGCTCCAGGAGACGAAAAAGAGCCTTCTTCGCGCAAAGACGATTGTGCCGCTCACAGTGCTCTCCTTAGCGCGGCTTCTGCCGAAAGACGCCCAGGTGCGGCGCTTAGCTCCAGAGAGGTCTGTACCTTCGTCTTTAGCGTCTCTTCTCGTCTACATCTTAGCCAAAGCTTTTCCACTATGTCTGGCAGGGAGAAACTGTGCCAGCACAGAAAACAACTCCCACCGTGGTCGAGAGGATACACGGAGGTCTGCCAGGTGTTTTGCAGGGAGAAAAGAAAAGGTGTCCAAAACAGCTTCCAATCGAATGTTCATGTGATTGGAAAAAACAGGAGAGTGCAAAAGTACTGTTTTCTATCAGTTGGCAAGCTGCGCACACAATCCCAGTGTTGTACAGCTTCCTTCTTCACCTTTCCGAAACTGCCGCTTTCGCCCGCTCCAGGAGACGAAAAAGAGCCTTCTTCGCGCAAAGACGATTGTGCCGCTCACAGTGCTCTCCTTAGCGCGGCTTCTGGCGAAAGACGCCCGGGGGCGGTGCTTAGCTCCAGAGAGCACTGTACCTTCGTCTTTAGCGTCTCTTCTCGTCTACATCTTAGCCAAAGCTTTTCCACTATGTCTGGCAGGGAGAAACTGTGCCAGCACAGAAAACAACTCCCACCGTGGTCGAGAGGATACACAGAGGTCTGCCAGGTGTTTTGCAGGGAGAAAAGAAAAGGTGTCCAAAACAGCTTCCAATCCAATGTTCATGTGATTGGAAAAGTCAGGAGAGTGCAAAGGTACTGTTTTCTATCAGTTGGCAAGCTGCGCACACAATCCCAGTGATGTACAGCTTCCTTCTTCACCTTTCCGAAGCTGCCGCTTTCGCCCGCTCCAGGAGACGAAAAAGAGCCTTCTTCGCGCAAAGACGATTGTGCCGCTCACAGTGCTCTCCTTAGTGCGGCTTCTCCGAAAGACGCCCGGGAGCAGCACTTGGCTCCGGACAGCATGGTACCATCGTCTTTAGCTTCTTTTGGGGTCCACATCGTAGCATAATACTTTTCCACTATGTCTGGCAGGGAGAAACTCTGCCAGCACAGAAAACAACTCCCACTGTGGTCGAGGGGATGCACGGAGGTCTGCCAGGTGTTTTGCAGGGAGAAAAGAAAAGGTGTCCAAAACAGCTTCCAATCGAATGTTCATGTGATTGGAAACAACAGGAGAGTGCAAAAGTACTGTTTTCTATCATTTGGCAAGCTGCGCACACAATCCCAGTCTTGTACAGCTTCCTTCTTCACCTTTCCGAAGCTGCCGCTTTCGCCCGCTCCAGGAGACGAAAAAGAGCCTTCTTCGCGCAAAGACGATTGTGCCGCTCACAGTGCTCTCCTTAGCGCGGCTTCTCCGAAAGACGCCCGGGAGCAGCATTTTGCTCCGGACAGCATGGTACCATCGTCTTTAGCGTCTTTTCTCGTCCAGATCTTAGCCAAAGCTTTTCCACTATGTCTGGCAGGGAGAAACTGTGCCAGCACAGAAAACAACTCCCACCGTGGTCGAGAGGATACACGGAGGTCTGCCTGGTGTTTTGCAGGGAGAAAAGAAAAGGTGTCCAAAACAGCTTCCAATCGAATGTTCATGTGATTGGAAACAACAGGAGAGTGCAAAAGTACTGTTTTCTATCAGTTGGCAAGCTGCGCACACAATCCCAGTGTTGTACAGCTTCCTTCTTCACCTTTCCGAAACTGCCGCTTTCGCCCGCTCCAGGAGACGAAAAAGAGCCTTCTTCGCGCAAAGACGATTGTGCCGCTCACAGTGCTCTCCTTAGCGCGGCTTCTGCCGAAAGACGCCCGGGAGCAGCGCTTAGCTCCAGAGAGCACTGTACCTTCGTCTTTAGCGTCTTTTCTCGTCTACATCTTAGCCAAAGCTTTTCCACTATGTCTGGCAGGGAGAAACTGTGCCAGCACAGAAAACAACTCCCACCGTGGTCGAGAGGATACACGGAGGTCTGCCAGGTGTTTTGCAGGGAGAAAAGAAAAGGTGTCCAAAACAGCTTCCAATCCGATGTTCATGTGATTGGAAAAAACAGGAGAGTGCAAAAGTACTGTTTTCTATCAGTTGGCAAGCTGCGCACACAATCCCAGTGTTGTACAGCTTCCTTCTTCACCTTTCCGAAGCTGCCGCTTTCGCCCGCTCCAGGAGACGAAAAAGAGCCTTCTTCGCGCAAAGACGATTGTGCCGCTCACAGTGCTCTCCTTAGCGCGGCTTCTCCGAAAGACGCCCGGGAGCAGCACTTACCTCCGGAGAGCATGGTACCATCGTCTTTAGCTTCTTTTGGGGTCCACATCGTAGCATAATACATTTCCACTATGTCTGGCAGGGAGAAACTCTGCCAGCACAGAAAACAACTCCCACCGTGGTCGAGAGGATACACGGAGGTCTGCCTGGTGTTTTGCAGGGAGAAAAGGAAAGGTGTCCAAAACAGCTTCCAATCCAATGTTCATGTGATTGGAAAAGTCAGGAGAGTGCAAAGGTACTGTTTTCTATCAGTTGGCAAGCTGCGCACACAATCCCAGTGATGTACAGCTTCCTTCTTCACCTTTCCGAAGCTGCCGCTTTCGCCCGCTCCAGGAGACGAAAAAGAGCCTTCTTCGCGCAAAGACGATTGTGCCGCTCACAGTGCTCTCCTTAGCGCGGCTTCTCCGAAAGACGCCCGGGAGCAGCACTTAGCTCCGGACAGCATGGTACCATCGTCTTTAGCTTCTTTTTGGGGTCCACATCGTAGCAGAATACTTTTCCACTATGTCTGGCAGGGAGAAACTCTGCCAGCACAGAAAACAACTCCCACCGTGGTCGAGAGGATACACGGAGGTCTGCCTGGTGTTTTGCAGGGAGAAAAGAAAAGGTGTCCAAAACAGCTTCCAATCGAATGTTCATGTGATTGGAAACAACAGGAGAGTGCAAAAGTACTGTTTTCTATAATTTGGCAAGCTGCGCACACAATCCCAGTCTTGTACAGCTTCCTTCTTCAACTTTCCGAAGCTGCCGCTTTCGCCCGCACCAGGAAACGAAAAAGAGCCTTCTTCGCGCAAAGACGATTGTGCCGCTCACAGTGCTCTCCTTAGCGCGGCTTCTCCGAAAGACGCCCGGGAGCAGCACTTAGCTCCGGACAGCATGGTACCATCGTCTTTAGCTTCTTTTGGGGTCCACATCGTAGCATAATACATTTCCACTATGTCTGGCAGGGAGAAACTCTGACAGCACAGAAAACAACTCCCACCGTGGTCGAGAGGATACACGGAGGTCTGCCTGGTGTTTTGCAGGGAGAAAAGAAAAGGTGTCCAAAACAGCTTCCAATCCAATGTTCATGTGATTGGAAAAGTCAGGAGAGTGCAAAGGTACTGTTTTCTATCAGTTGGCAAGCTGCGCACACAATCCCAGTGATGTACAGCTTCCTTCTTCACCTTTCCGAAGCTGCCGCTTTCGCCCGCTCCAGGAGACGAAAAAGAGCCTTCTTCGCGCAAAGACGATTGTGCCGCTCACAGTGCTCTCCTTAGCGCGGCTTCTGCCGAAAGACGCCCGGGAGCAGCGCTTAGCTCCGGACAGCATGGTACCATCGTCTTTAGCGTCTTTTGTGGTCTACATGGAAGTAGAAAGCTTTTCCACTATGTCTGGCAGGGAGAAACTGTGCCAGCACAGAAAACAACTCCCACCGTGGTCGAGAGGATACACGGAGGTCTGCCAGGTGTTTTGCAGGGAGAAAAGAAAAGGTGTCCAAAACAGCTTCCAATCGAATGTTCATGTGATTGGAAACAACAGGAGAGTGCAAAAGTACTGTTTTCTATCAGTTGGCAAGCTGCGCACACAATCCCAGTCTTGTACAGCTTCCTTCTTCACCTTTCCGAAGCTGCCGCTTTCGCCCGCTCCAGGAGACGAAAAAGAGCCTTCTTCGCGCAAAGACGATTGTGCCGCTCACAGTGCTCTCCTTAGCGCGGCTTCTCCGAAAGACGCCCGGGAGCAGCACTTGGCTCCGGACAGCATGGTACCATCGTCTTTAGCGTCTTTTGTGGTCTACATGGAAGTAGAAAGCTTTTCCACTATGTCTGGCAGGGAGAAATTGTGCCAGCACAGAAAACAACTCCCACCGTGGTCGAGAGGATACATGGAGGTCTGCCAGGTGTTTTGCAGGGAGAAAAGAAAAGGTGTCCAAAACAGCTTCCAATCGAATGTTCATGTGATTGGAAACAACAGGAGAGGGCAAAAGTACTGTTTTCTATCAGTTGGCAAGCTGCGCACACAATCCCAGTCTTGTACAGCTTCCATCTTCACCTTTCCGAAACTGCCGCTTTCGCCCGCTCCAGGGGACGAAAAAGAGCCTTCTTCGCGCAAAGACGATTGTGCCGCTCACAGTGCTCTCCTTAGCGCGGCTTCTGCCGAAAGACGCCCAGGTGCGGCGCTTAGCTCCAGAGAGGTCTGTACCTTCGTCTTTAGCGTCTCTTCTCGTCTACATCTTAGACAAAGCTTTTCCACTATGTCTGGCAGGGAGAAACTGTGCCAGCACAGAAAACTACTCCCACCGTGGTCGAGAGGATACACGGAGGTCTGCCAGGTGTTTTGCAGGGAGAAAAGAAAAGGTGTCCAAAACAGCTTCCAATCGAATGTTCATGTGATTGGAAAAAACAGGAGAGTGCAAAAGTACTGTTTTCTATCAGTTGGCAAGCTGCGCACACAATCCCAGTGTTGTACAGCTTCCTTCTTCACCTTTCCGAAACTGCCGCTTTCGCCCGCTCCAGGAGACGAAAAAGAGCCTTCTTCGCGCAAAGACGATTGTGCCGCTCACAGTGCTCTCCTTAGCGCGGCTTCTGCCGAAAGACGCCCGGGGGCGGCGCTTAGCTCCAGAGAGCACTGTACCTTCGTCTTTAGCGTCTCTTCTCGTCTACATCTTAGCCAAAGCTTTTCCACTATGTCTGGCAGGGAGAAACTGTGCCAGCACAGAAAACAACTCCCACCGTGGTCGAGAGGATACACGGAGGTCTGCCTGGTGTTTTGCAGGGAGAAAAGAAAAGGTGTCCAAAACAGCTTCCAATCGAATGTTCATGTGATTGGAAACAACAGGAGAGTGCAAAAGTACTGTTTTCTATCAGTTGGCAAGCTGCGCACACAATCCCAGTCTTGTACAGCTTCCTTCTTCACCTTTCCGAAGCTGCCGCTTTCGCCCGCTCCAGGAGACGAAAAAGAGCCTTCTTCGCGCAAAGACGATTGTGCCGCTCACAGTGCTCTCCTTAGCGCGGCTTCTCCGAAAGACGCCCGGGAGCAGCACTTGGCTCCGGACAGCATGGTACCATCGTCTTTAGCGTCTTTTGTGGTCTACATGGAAGTAGAAAGCTTTTCCACTATGTCTGGCAGGGAGAAATTGTGCCAGCACAGAAAACAACTCCCACCGTGGTCGAGAGGATACACGGAGGTCTGCCAGGTGTTTTGCAGGGAGAAAAGAAAAGGTGTCCAAAACAGCTTCCAATCGAATGTTCATGTGATTGGAAACAACAGGAGAGTGCAAAAGTACTGTTTTCTATCAGTTGGCAAGCTGCGCACACAATCCCAGTCTTGTACAGCTTCCATCTTCACCTTTCCGAAACTGCCGCTTTCGCCCGCTCCAGGGGACGAAAAAGAGCCTTCTTCGCGCAAAGACGATTGTGCCGCTCACAGTGCTCTCCTTAGCGCGGCTTCTGCCGAAAGACGCCCAGGTGCGGCGCTTAGCTCCAGAGAGGTCTGTACCTTCGTCTTTAGCGTCTCTTCTCGTCTACATCTTAGACAAAGCTTTTCCACTATGTCTGGCAGGGAGAAACTGTGCCAGCACAGAAAACTACTCCCACCGTGGTCGAGAGGATACACGGAGGTCTGCCAGGTGTTTTGCAGGGAGAAAAGAAAAGGTGTCCAAAACAGCTTCCAATCGAATGTTCATGTGATTGGAAAAAACAGGAGAGTGCAAAAGTACTGTTTTCTATCATTTGGCAAGCTGCGCACACAATCCCAGTGTTGTACAGCTTCCTTCTTCACCTTTCCGAAACTGCCGCTTTCGCCCGCTCCAGGAGACGAAAAAGAGCCTTCTTCGCGCAAAGACGATTGTGCCGCTCACAGTGCTCTCCTTAGCGCGGCTTCTGCCGAAAGACGCCCGGGGGCGGCGCTTAGCTCCAGAGAGCACTGTACCTTCGTCTTTAGCGTCTCTTCTCGTCTACATCTTAGCCAAAGCTTTTCCACTATGTCTGGCAGGGAGAAACTGTGCCAGCACAGAAAACAACTCCCACCGTGGTCGAGAGGATACACGGAGGTCTGCCTGGTGTTTTGCAGGGAGAAAAGAAAAGGTGTCCAAAACAGCTTCCAATCCAATGTTCATGTGATTGGAAAAGTCAGGAGAGTGCAAAGGTACTGTTTTCTATCAGTTGGCAAGCTGCGCACACAATCCCAGTGATGTACAGCTTCCTTCTTCACCTTTCCGAAGCTGCCGCTTTCGCCCGCTCCAGGAGACGAAAAAGAGCCTTCTTCGCGCAAAGACGATTGTGCCGCTCACAGTGCTCTCCTTAGTGCGGCTTCTCCGAAAGACGCCCGGGAGCAGCACTTGGCTCCGGACAGCATGGTACCATCGTCTTTAGCTTCTTTTGGGGTCCACATCGTAGCATAATACTTTTCCACTATGTCTGGCAGGGAGAAACTCTGCCAGCACAGAAAACAACTCCCACTGTGGTCGAGGGGATGCACGGAGGTCTGCCAGGTGTTTTGCAGGGAGAAAAGGAAAGGTGTCCAAAACAGCTTCCAATCGAATGTTCATGTGATTGGAAACAACAGGAGAGTGCAAAAGTACTGTTTTCTATCATTTGGCAAGCTGCGCACACAATCCCAGTCTTGTACAGCTTCCTTCTTCACCTTTCCGGAGCTGCCGCTTTCGCCCGCTCCAGGAGACGAAAAAGAGCCTTCTTCGCGCAAAGACGATTGTGCCGCTCACAGTGCTCTCCTTAGCGGGGCTTCTCCGAAAGACGCCCGGGAGCAGCATTTTGCTCCGGACAGCATGGTACCATCGTCTTTAGCGTCTTTTGTGGTCTACATGGAAGTAGAAAGCTTTTCCACTATGTCTGGCAGGGAGAAACTGTGCCAGCACAGAAAACAACTCCCACCGTGGTCGAGAGGATACACGGAGGTCTGCCAG
Organism: Melospiza melodia melodia; assembly: GCF_035770615.1. NCBI lineage: Eukaryota > Metazoa > Chordata > Aves > Passeriformes > Passerellidae > Melospiza > Melospiza melodia. The sequence goes on from NC_086207.1 coordinate 683,395, forward strand.
GTGTTTTGCAGGGAGAAAAGAAAAGGTGTCCAAAACAGCTTCCAATCGAATGTTCATGTGATTGGAAAAAACAGGAGAGTGCAAAAGTACTGTTTTCTATCAGTTGGCAAGCTGCGCACACAATCCCAGTGATGTACAGCTTCCTTCTTCACCTTTCCGAAACTGCCGCTTTCGCCCGCTCCAGGAGACGAAAAAGAGCCTTCTTCGCGCAAAGACGATTGTGCCGCTCACAGTGCTCTCCTTAGCGCGGCTTCTGCCGAAAGACGCCCGGGAGCAGCGCTTAGCTCCAGAGAGCACTGTACCTTCGTCTTTAGCGTCTTTTCTCGTCTACATCTTAGCCAAAGCTTTTCCACTATGTCTGGCAGGGAGAAACTGTGCCAGCACAGAAAACAACTCCCACCGTGGTCGAGAGGATACACGGAGGTCTGCCAGGTGTTTTGCAGGGAGAAAAGAAAAGGTGTCCAAAACAGCTTCCAATCCAATGTTCATGTGATTGGAAAAAACAGGAGAGTGCAAAAGTACTGTTTTCTATCAGTTGGCAAGCTGCGCACACAATCCCAGTCTTGTACAGCTTCCTTCTTCAACTTTCCGAAGCTGCCGCTTTCGCCCGCTCCAGGAGACGAAAAAGAGCCTTCTTCGCGCAAAGACGATTGTGCCGCTCACAGTGCTCTCCTTAGCGCGGCTTCTCCGAAAGACGCCCGGGAGCAGCACTTACCTCCGGAGAGCATGGTACCATCGTCTTTAGCTTCTTTTGGGGTCCGCATCGTAGCATAATACATTTCCACTATGTCTGGCAGGGAGAAACTGTGCCAGCACAGAAAACAACTCCCACCGTGGTCGAGAGGATACACGGAGGTCTGCCTGGTGTTTTGCAGGGAGAAAAGAAAAGGTGTCCAAAACAGCTTCCAATCCAATGTTCATGTGATTGGAAAAGTCAGGAGAGTGCAAAGGTACTGTTTTCTATCAGTTGGCAAGCTGCGCACACAATCCCATTCTTGTACAGCTTCCTTCTTCACCTTTCCGAAGCTGCCGCTTTCGCCCGCTCCAGGAGACGAAAAAGAGCCTTCTTCGCGCAAAGACGATTGTGCCGCTCACAGTTCTCTCCTTAGCGCGGCTTCTCCGAAAGACGCCCGGGAGCAGCACTTAGCTCCGGACAGCCTGGTACCATCGTCTTTAGCTTCTTTTGGGGTCCACATCGTAGCATAATACTTTTCCACTATGTCTGGCAGGGAGAAACTCTGCCAGCACAGAAAACAACTCCCACTGTGGTCGAGGGGATGCACGGAGGTCTGCCAGGTGTTTTGCAGGGAGAAAAGAAAAGGTGTCCAAAACAGCTTCCAATCGAATGTTCATGTGATTGGAAACAACAGGAGAGTGCAAAAGTACTGTTTTCTATCAGTTGGCAAGCTGCGCACACAATCCCAGTGTTGTACAGCTTCCTTCTTCACCTTTCCGAAGCTGCCGCTTTCGCCCGCTCCAGGAGACGAAAAAGAGCCTTCTTCGCGCAAAGACGATTGTGCCGCTCACAGTGCTCTCCTTAGCGCGGCTTCTCCGAAAGACGCCCGGGAGTAGCACTTTGCTCCGGACAGCATGGTACCATCGTCTTTAGCGTCTTTTGTGGTCTACATGGAAGTAGAAAGCTTTTCCACTATGTCTGGCAGGGAGAAACTGTGCCAGCACAGAAAACTACTCCCACCGTGGTCGAGAGGATACACGGAGGTCTGCCTGGTGTTTTGCAGGGAGAAAAGAAAAGGTGTCCAAAACAGCTTCCAATCCAATGTTCATGTGATTGGAAAAGTCAGGAGAGTGCAAAGGTACTGTTTTCTATCAGTTGGCAAGCTGCGCACACAATCCCAATGATGTACAGCTTCCTTCTTCACCTTTCCGAAGCTGCCGCTTTCGCCCGCTCCAGGAGACGAAAAAGAGCCTTCTTCGCGCAAAGACGATTGTGCCGCTCACAGTGCTCTCCTTAGCGCGGCTTCTCCGAAAGACGCCCGGGAGCAGCACTTGGCTCCGGACAGCATGGTACCATCGTCTTTAGCTTCTTTTGGGGTCCACATCGTAGCAGAATACTTTTCCACTATGTCTGGCAGGGAGAAACTCTGCCAGCACAGAAAACTACTCCCACCGTGGTCGAGAGGATACACGGAGGTCTGCCAGGTGTTTTGCAGGGAGAAAAGAAAAGGTGTCCAAAACAGCTTCCAATCGAATGTTCATGTGATTGGAAACAACAGGAGAGTGCAAAAGTACTGTTTTCTATCATTTGGCAAGCTGCGCACACAATCCCAGTCTTGTACAGCTTCCTTCTTCACCTTTCCGGAGCTGCCGCTTTCGCCCGCTCCAGGAGACGAAAAAGAGCCTTCTTCGCGCAAAGACGATTGTGCCGCTCACAGTGCTCTCCTTAGCGGGGCTTCTCCGAAAGACGCCCGGGAGCAGCATTTTGCTCCGGACAGCATAGTACCATCGTCTTTAGCGTCTTTTGTGGTCTACATGGAAGTAGAAAGCTTTTCCACTATGTCTGGCAGGGAGAAACTGTGCCAGCACAGAAAACTACTCCCACCGTGGTCGAGAGGATACACGGAGGTCTGCCAGGTGTTTTGCAGGGAGAAAAGAAAAGGTGTCCAAAACAGCTTCCAATCGAATGTTCATGTGATTGGAAAAAACAGGAGAGTGCAAAAGTACTGTTTTCTATCAGTTGGCAAGCTGCGCACACAATCCCAGTCTTGTACAGCTTCCTTCTTCAACTTTCCGAAGCTGCCGCTTTCGCCCGCTCCAGGAGACGAAAAAGAGCCTTCTTCGCGCAAAGACGATTGTGCCGCTCACAGTGCTCTCCTTAGCGCGGCTTCTCCGAAAGACGCCCGGGGGCAGCACTTAGCTCCGGACAGCATGGTACCATCGTCTTTAGCTTCTTTTGGGGTCCACATCGTAGCATAATACATTTCCACTATGTCTGGCAGGGAGAAACTGTGCCAGCACAGAAAACAACTCCCACCGTGGTCGAGAGGATACACGGAGGTCTGCCTGGTGTTTTGCAGGGAGAAAAGAAAAGGTGTCCAAAACAGCTTCCAATCCAATGTTCATGTGATTGGAAAAGTCAGGAGAGTGCAAAGGTACTGTTTTCTATCAGTTGGCAAGCTGCGCACACAGTCCCAGTGATGTACAGCTTCCTTCTTCACCTTTCCGAAGCTGCCGCTTTCGCCCGCTCCAGGAGACGAAAAAGAGCCTTCTTCGCGCAAAGACGATTGTGCCGCTCACAGTGCTCTCCTTAGCGCGGCTTCTCCGAAAGACGCCCGGGAGCAGCACTTGGCTCCGGACAGCATGGTACCATCGTCTTTAGCTTCTTTTGGGGTCCACATCGTAGCAGAATACTTTTCCACTATGTCTGGCAGGGAGAAACTCTGCCAGCACAGAAAACAACTCCCACCGTGGTCGAGAGGATACACGGAGGTCTGCCAGGTGTTTTGCAGGGAGAAAAGAAAAGGTGTCCAAAACAGCTTCCAATCGAATGTTCATGTGATTGGAAACAACAGGAGAGTGCAAAAGTACTGTTTTCTATCATTTGGCAAGCTGCGCACACAATCCCAGTCTTGTACAGCTTCCTTCTTCACCTTTCCGGAGCTCCCGCTTTCGCCCGCTCCAGGAGACGAAAAAGAGCCTTTTTCGCGCAAAGACGATTGTGCCACTCACAGTGCTCTCCTTAGCGGGGCTTCTCCGAAAGACGCCCGGGAGCAGCATTTTGCTCCGGACAGCATGGTACCATCGTCTTTAGCGTCTTTTGTGGTCTACATGGAAGTAGAAAGCTTTTCCACTATGTCTGGCAGGGAGAAACTGTGCCAGCACAGAAAACTACTCCCACCGTGGTCGATAGGATACACGGAGGTCTGCCAGGTGTTTTGCAGGGAGAAAAGAAAAGGTGTCCAAAACAGCTTCCAATCGAATGTTCATGTGATTGGAAAAAACAGGAGAGTGCAAAAGTACTGTTTTCTATCAGTTGGCAAGCTGCGCACACAATCCCAGTCTTGTACAGCTTCCTTCTTCAACTTTCCGAAGCTGCCGCTTTCGCCCGCTCCAGGAGACGAAAAAGAGCCTTCTTCGCGCAAAGACGATTGTGCCGCTCACAGTGCTCTCCTTAGCGCGGCTTCTCCGAAAGACGCCCGGGGGCAGCACTTACCTCCGGACAGCATGGTACCATCGTCTTTAGATTCTTTTGGGGTCCACATCGTAGCATAATACATTTCCACTATGTCTGGCAGGGAGAAACTGTGCCAGCACAGAAAACAACTCCCACCGTGGTCGAGAGGATACACGGAGGTCTGCCTGGTGTTTTGCAGGGAGAAAAGAAAAGGTGTCCAAAACAGCTTCCAATCCAATGTTCATGTGATTGGAAAAGTCAGGAGAGTGCAAAGGTACTGTTTTCTATCAGTTGGCAAGCTGCGCACACAATCCCAGTGATGTACAGCTTCCTTCTTCACCTTTCCGAAACTGCCGCTTTCGCCCGCTCCAGGAGACGAAAAAGAGCCTTCTTCGCGCAAAGACGATTGTGCCGCTCACAGTGCTCTCCTTAGCGCGGCTTCTCCGAAAGACGCCCGGGAGCAGCACTTTTCTCCGGACAGCATGGTACCATCGTCTTTAGCGTCTTTTCTGCCCTACATGGAAGCAGAAAGCTTTTCCACAATGTCTGGCAGGGAGAAACTGTGCCAGCACAGAAAACAACTCCCACCGTGGTCGAGAGGATACACGGAGGTCTGCCAGGTGTTTTGCAGGGAGAAAAGAAAAGGTGTCCAAAACAGCTTCCAATCGAATGTTCATGTGATTGGAAACAACAGGAGAGTGCAAAAGTACTGTTTTCTATCATTTGGCAAGCTGCGCACACAATCCCAGTGTTGTACAGCTTCCTTCTTCACCTTTCCGAAACTGCCGCTTTCGCCCGCTCCAGGAGACGAAAAAGAGCCTTCTTCGCGCAAAGACGATTGTGCCGCTCACAGTGCTCTCCTTAGCGCGGCTTCTGCCGAAAGACGCCCGGGAGCGGCGCTTAGCTCCAGAGAGCACTGTACCTTCGTCTTTAGCGTCTCTTCTCGTCTACATCTTAGCCAAAGCTTTTCCACTATGTCTGGCAGGGAGAAACTGTGCCAGCACAGAAAACAACTCCCACCGTGGTCGAGAGGATACACGGAGGTCTGCCTGGTGTTTTGCAGGGAGAAAAGAAAAGGTGTCCAAAACAGCTTCCAATGGAATGTTCATGTGATTGGAAAAGTCAGGAGAGTGCAAAGGTACTGTTTTCTATCAGTTGGCAAGCTGCGCACACAATCCCAGTGATGTACAGCTTCCTTCTTCACCTTTCCGAAGCTGCCGCTTTCGCCCGCTCAAGAAGACCAAAAAGAGCCTTCTTCGCGCAAAGACGATTTGCCGCTCACAGTGCTCTCCTTAGCGCGGCTTCTCCGAAAGACGCCCGGGAACAGCACTTAGCTCCGGACAGCATGGTACCATCGTCTTTAGCTTCTTTTGGGGTCCACATCGTAGCAGAATACTTTTCCACTATGTCTGGCAGGGAGAAACTGTGCCAGCACAGAAAACAACTCCCACCGTGGTCGAGAGGATACACGGAGGTCTGCCAGGTGTTTTGCAGGGAGAAAAGAAAAGGTGTCCAAAACAGCTTCCAATCCAATGTTCATGTGATTGGAAAAGTCAGGAGAGTGCAAAGGTACTGTTTTCTATCAGTTGGCAAGCTGCGCACACAATCCCATTCTTGTACAGCTTCCTTCTTCAACTTTCCGAAGCTGCCGCTTTCGCCCGCTCCAGGAGACGAAAAAGAGCCTTCTTCGCGCAAAGACGATTGTGCCGCTCACAGTTCTCTCCTTAGCGCGGCTTCTCCGAAAGACGCCCGGGAGCAGCACTTAGCTCCGGACAGCCTGGTACCATCGTCTTTAGCTTCTTTTGGGGTCCACATCGTAGCATAATACTTTTCCACTATGTCTGGCAGGGAGAAACTCTGCCAGCACAGAAAACAACTCCCACTGTGGTCGAGGGGATGCACGGAGGTCTGCCAGGTGTTTTGCAGGGAGAAAAGAAAAAGTGTCCAAAACAGCTTCCAATCGAATGTTCATGTGATTGGAAACAACAGGAGAGTGCAAAAGTACTGTTTTCTATCAGTTGGCAAGCTGCGCACACAATCCCAGTGTTGTACAGCTTCCTTCTTCACCTTTCCGAAGCTGCCGCTTTCGCCCGCTCCAGGAGACGAAAAAGAGCCTTCTTCGCGCAAAGACGATTGTGCCGCTCACAGTGCTCTCCTTAGCGCGGCTTCTCCGAAAGACGCCCGGGAGCAGCACTTTGCTCCGGACAGCATGGTACCATCGTCTTTAGCGTCTTTTGTGGTCTACATGGAAGTAGAAAGCTTTTCCACTATGTCTGGCAGGGAGAAACTGTGCCAGCACAGAAAACTACTCCCACCGTGGTCGAGAGGATACACGGAGGTCTGCCTGGTGTTTTGCAGGGAGAAAAGAAAAGGTGTCCAAAACAGCTTCCAATCCAATGTTCATGTGATTGGAAAAGTCAGGAGAGTGCAAAGGTACTGTTTTCTATCAGTTGGCAAGCTGCGCACACAATCCCAATGATGTACAGCTTCCTTCTTCACCTTTCCGAAGCTGCCGCTTTCGCCCGCTCCAGGAGACGAAAAAGAGCCTTCTTCGCGCAAAGACGATTGTGCCGCTCACAGTGCTCTCCTTAGCGCGGCTTCTCCGAAAGACGCCCGGGAGCAGCACTTGGCTCCGGACAGCATGGTACCATCGTCTTTAGCTTCTTTTGGGGTCCACATCGTAGCAGAATACTTTTCCACTATGTCTGGCAGGGAGAAACTCTGCCAGCACAGAAAACTACTCCCACCGTGGTCGAGAGGATACACGGAGGTCTGCCAGGTGTTTTGCAGGGAGAAAAGAAAAGGTGTCCAAAACAGCTTCCAATCGAATGTTCATGTGATTGGAAACAACAGGAGAGTGCAAAAGTACTGTTTTCTATCATTTGGCAAGCTGCGCACACAATCCCAGTCTTGTACAGCTTCCTTCTTCACCTTTCCGGAGCTGCCGCTTTCGCCCGCTCCAGGAGACGAAAAAGAGCCTTCTTCGCGCAAAGACGATTGTGCCGCTCACAGTGCTCTCCTTAGCGGGGCTTCTCCGAAAGACGCCCGGGAGCAGCATTTTGCTCCGGACAGCATGGTACCATCGTCTTTAGCGTCTTTTGTGGTCTACATGGAAGTAGAAAGCTTTTCCACTATGTCTGGCAGGGAGAAACTGTGCCAGCACAGAAAACTACTCCCACCGTGGTCGAGAGGATACACGGAGGTCTGCCAGGTGTTTTGCAGGGAGAAAAGAAAAGGTGTCCAAAACAGCTTCCAATCGAATGTTCATGTGATTGGAAAAAACAGGAGAGTGCAAAAGTACTGTTTTCTATCAGTTGGCAAGCTGCGCACACAATCCCAGTCTTGTACAGCTTCCTTCTTCAACTTTCCGAAGCTGCCGCTTTCGCCCGCTCCAGGAGACGAAAAAGAGCCTTCTTCGCGCAAAGACGATTGTGCCGCTCACAGTGCTCTCCTTAGCGCGGCTTCTCCGAAAGACGCCCGGGGGCAGCACTTAGCTCCGGACAGCATGGTACCATCGTCTTTAGCTTCTTTTGGGGTCCACATCGTAGCATAATACATTTCCACTATGTCTGGCAGGGAGAAACTGTGCCAGCACAGAAAACAACTCCCACCGTGGTCGAGAGGATACACGGAGGTCTGCCTGGTGTTTTGCAGGGAGAAAAGAAAAGGTGTCCAAAACAGCTTCCAATCCAATGTTCATGTGATTGGAAAAGTCAGGAGAGTGCAAAGGTACTGTTTTCTATCAGTTGGCAAGCTGCGCACACAGTCCCAGTGATGTACAGCTTCCTTCTTCACCTTTCCGAAGCTGCCGCTTTCGCCCGCTCCAGGAGACGAAAAAGAGCCTTCTTCGCGCAAAGACGATTGTGCCGCTCACAGTGCTCTCCTTAGCGCGGCTTCTCCGAAAGACGCCCGGGAGCAGCACTTGGCTCCGGACAGCATGGTACCATCGTCTTTAGCTTCTTTTGGGGTCCACATCGTAGCAGAATACTTTTCCACTATGTCTGGCAGGGAGAAACTCTGCCAGCACAGAAAACAACTCCCACCGTGGTCGAGAGGATACACGGAGGTCTGCCAGGTGTTTTGCAGGGAGAAAAGAAAAGGTGTCCAAAACAGCTTCCAATGGAATGTTCATGTGATTGGAAACAACAGGAGAGTGCAAAAGTACTGTTTTCTATCATTTGGCAAGCTGCGCACACAATCCCAGTCTTGTACAGCTTCCTTCTTCACCTTTCCGGAGCTCCCGCTTTCGCCCGCTCCAGGAGACGAAAAAGAGCCTTTTTCGCGCAAAGACGATTGTGCCACTCACAGTGCTCTCCTTAGCGGGGCTTCTCCGAAAGACGCCCGGGAGCAGCATTTTGCTCCGGACAGCATGGTACCATCGTCTTTAGCGTCTTTTGTGGTCTACATGGAAGTAGAAAGCTTTTCCACTATGTCTGGCAGGGAGAAACTGTGCCAGCACAGAAAACTACTCCCACCGTGGTCGATAGGATACACGGAGGTCTGCCAGGTGTTTTGCAGGGAGAAAAGAAAAGGTGTCCAAAACAGCTTCCAATCGAATGTTCATGTGATTGGAAAAAACAGGAGAGTGCAAAAGTACTGTTTTCTATCAGTTGGCAAGCTGCGCACACAATCCCAGTCTTGTACAGCTTCCTTCTTCAACTTTCCGAAGCTGCCGCTTTCGCCCGCTCCAGGAGACGAAAAAGAGCCTTCTTCGCGCAAAGACGATTGTGCCGCTCACAGTGCTCTCCTTAGCGCGGCTTCTCCGAAAGACGCCCGGGGGCAGCACTTACCTCCGGACAGCATGGTACCATCGTCTTTAGCTTCTTTTGGGGTCCACATCGTAGCATAATACATTTCCACTATGTCTGGCAGGGAGAAACTGTGCCAGCACAGAAAACAACTCCCACCGTGGTCGAGAGGATACACGGAGGTCTGCCTGGTGTTTTGCAGGGAGAAAAGAAAAGGTGTCCAAAACAGCTTCCAATCCAATGTTCATGTGATTGGAAAAGTCAGGAGAGTGCAAAGGTACTGTTTTCTATCAGTTGGCAAGCTGCGCACACAATCCCAGTGATGTACAGCTTCCTTCTTCACCTTTCCGAAACTGCCGCTTTCGCCCGCTCCAGGAGACGAAAAAGAGCCTTCTTCGCGCAAAGACGATTGTGCCGCTCACAGTGCTCTCCTTAGCGCGGCTTCTCCGAAAGACGCCCGGGAGCAGCACTTAGCTCCGGACAGCATGGTACCATCGTCTTTAGCTTCTTTTGGGGTCCACATCGTAGCAGAATACTTTTCCACTATGTCTGGCAGGGAGAAACTCTGCCAGCACAGAAAACAACTCCCACCGTGGTCGAGAGGATACACGGAGGTCTGCCAGGTGTTTTGCAGGGAGAAAAGAAAAGGTGTCCAAAACAGCTTCCAATCGAATGTTCATGTGATTGGAAACAACAGGAGAGTGCAAAAGTACTGTTTTCTATCATTTGGCAAGCTGCGCACACAATCCCAGTCTTGTACAGCTTCCTTCTTCACCTTTCCGAAGCTGCCGCTTTCGCCCGCTCCAGGAGACGAAAAAGAGCCTTCTTCGCGCAAAGACGATTGTGCCGCTCACAGTGCTCTCCTTAGCGCGGCTTCTCCGAAAGACGCCCGGGAGCAGCACTTTTCTCCGGACAGCATGGTACCATCGTCTTTAGCGTCTTTTCTGCCCTACATGGAAGCAGAAAGCTTTTCCACAATGTCTGGCAGGGAGAAACTGTGCCAGCACAGAAAACAACTCCCACCGTGGTCGAGAGGATACACGGAGGTCTGCCAGGTGTTTTGCAGGGAGAAAAGAAAAGGTGTCCAAAACAGCTTCCAATCGAATGTTCATGTGATTGGAAACAACAGGAGAGTGCAAAAGTACTGTTTTCTATCATTTGGCAAGCTGCGCACACAATCCCAGTGTTGTACAGCTTCCTTCTTCACCTTTCCGAAACTGCCGCTTTCGCCCGCTCCAGGAGACGAAAAAGAGCCTTCTTCGCGCAAAGACGATTGTGCCGCTCACAGTGCTCTCCTTAGCGCGGCTTCTGCCGAAAGACGCCCGGGAGCGGCGCTTAGCTCCAGAGAGCACTGTACCTTCGTCTTTAGCGTCTCTTCTCGTCTACATCTTAGCCAAAGCTTTTCCACTATGTCTGGCAGGGAGAAACTGTGCCAGCACAGAAAACAACTCCCACCGTGGTCGAGAGGATACACGGAGGTCTGCCTGGTGTTTTGCAGGGAGAAAAGAAAAGGTGTCCAAAACAGCTTCCAATGGAATGTTCATGTGATTGGAAAAGTCAGGAGAGTGCAAAGGTACTGTTTTCTATCAGTTGGCAAGCTGCGCACACAATCCCAGTGATGTACAGCTTCCTTCTTCACCTTTCCGAAGCTGCCGCTTTCGCCCGCTCAAGAAGACCAAAAAGAGCCTTCTTCGCGCAAAGACGATTTGCCGCTCACAGTGCTCTCCTTAGCGCGGCTTCTCCGAAAGACGCCCGGGAGCAGCACTTAGCTCCGGACAGCATGGTACCATCGTCTTTAGCTTCTTTTGGGGTCCACATCGTAGCAGAATACTTTTCCACTATGTCTGGCAGGGAGAAACTGTGCCAGCACAGAAAACAACTCCCACCGTGGTCGAGAGGATACACGGAGGTCTGCCAGGTGTTTTGCAGGGAGAAAAGAAAAGGTGTCCAAAACAGCTTCCAATCGAATGTTCATGTGATTGGAAAAAACAGGAGAGTGCAAAAGTACTGTTTTCTATCAGTTGGCAAGCTGCGCACACAATCCCAGTGTTGTACAGCTTCCTTCTTCACCTTTCCGAAGCTGCCGCTTTCGCCTGCTCCAGGAGACGAAAAAGAGCCTTCTTCGCGCAAAGACGATTGTGCCGCTCACAGTGCTCTCCTTAGCGCGGCTTCTGCCGAAAGACGCCCGGAGGCGGCGCTTAGCTCCAGAGAGCACTGTACCTTCGTCTTTAGCGTCTCTTCTCGTCTACATCTTAGCCAAAGCTTTTCCACTATGTCTGGCAGGGAGAAACTGTGCCAGCACAGAAAACAACTCCCACCGTGGTCGAGAGGATACACGGAGGTCTGCCAGGTGTTTTGCAGGGAGAAAAGAAAAGGTGTCCAAAACAGCTTCCAATCCAATGTTCATGTGATTGGAAAATACAGGAGAGTGCAAAAGTACTGTTTTCTATCATTTGGCAAGCTGCGCACACAATCCCAGTCTTGTACAGCTTCCTTCTTCAACTTTCCGAAGCTGCCGCTTTCGCCCGCTCCAGGAGACGAAAAAGAGCCTTCTTCGCGCAAAGACGATTGTGCCGCTCACAGTGCTCTCCTTAGCGCGGCTTCTCCGAAAGACGCCCGGGAGCAGCACTTACCTCCGGACAGCATGGTACCATCGTCTTTAGCTTCTTTTGGGGTCCACATCGTAGCATAATACATTTCCACTATGTCTGGCAGGGAGAAACTCTGCCAGCACAGAAAACAACTCCCACCGTGGTCGAGAGGATACACGGAGGTCTGCCTGGTGTTTTGCAGGGAGAAAAGAAAAGGTGTCCAAAACAGCTTCCAATCCAATGTTCATGTGATTGGAAAAGTCAGGAGAGTGCAAAGGTACTGTTTTCTATCAGTTGGCAAGCTGCGCACACAATCCCATTCTTGTACAGCTTCCTTCTTCAACTTTCCGAAGCTGCCGCTTTCGCCCGCTCCAGGAGACGAAAAAGAGCCTTCTTCGCGCAAAGACGATTGTGCCGCTCACAGTTCTCTCCTTAGCGCGGCTTCTCCGAAAGACGCCCGGGAGCAGCACTTAGCTCCGGACAGCCTGGTACCATCGTCTTTAGCTTCTTTTGGGGTCCACATCGTAGCATAATACTTTTCCACTATGTCTGGCAGGGAGAAACTCTGCCAGCACAGAAAACAACTCCCACTGTGGTCGAGGGGATGCACGGAGGTCTGCCAGGTGTTTTGCAGGGAGAAAAGAAAAGGTGTCCAAAACAGCTTCCAATCGAATGTTCATGTGATTGGAAACAACAGGAGAGTGCAAAAGTACTGTTTTCTATCAGTTGGCAAGCTGCGCACACAATCCCAGTGTTGTACAGCTTCCTTCTTCACCTTTCCGAAGCTGCCGCTTTCGCCCGCTCCAGGAGACGAAAAAGAGCCTTCTTCGCGCAAAGACGATTGTGCCGCTCACAGTGCTCTCCTTAGCGCGGCTTCTCCGAAAGACGCCCGGGAGCAGCACTTTGCTCCGGACAGCATGGTACCATCGTCTTTAGCGTCTTTTGTGGTCTACATGGAAGTAGAAAGCTTTTCCACAATGTCTGGCAGGGAGAAACTGTGCCAGCACAGAAAACAACTCCCACCGTGGTCGAGAGGATACACGGAGGTCTGCCAGGTGTTTTGCAGGGAGAAAAGAAAAGGTGTCCAAAACAGCTTCCAATGGAATGTTCATGTGATTGGAAAAGTCAGGAGAGTGCAAAGGTACTGTTTTCTATCAGTTGGCAAGCTGCGCACACAATCCCAGTGATGTACAGCTTCCTTCTTCACCTTTCCGAAGCTGCCGCTTTCGCCCGCTCAAGAAGACCAAAAAGAGCCTTCTTCGCGCAAAGACGATTTGCCGCTCACAGTGCTCTCCTTAGCGCGGCTTCTCCGAAAGACGCCCGGGAGCAGCACTTAGCTCCGGACAGCATGGTACCATCGTCTTTAGCTTCTTTTGGGGTCCACATCGTAGCAGAATACTTTTCCACTATGTCTGGCAGGGAGAAACTGTGCCAGCACAGAAAACAACTCCCACCGTGGTCGAGAGGATACACGGAGGTCTGCCAGGTGTTTTGCAGGGAGAAAAGAAAAGGTGTCCAAAACAGCTTCCAATCGAATGTTCATGTGATTGGAAAAAACAGGAGAGTGCAAAAGTACTGTTTTCTATCAGTTGGCAAGCTGCGCACACAATCCCATTCTTGTACAGCTTCCTTCTTCACCTTTCCGAAGCTGCCGCTTTCGCCTGCTCCAGGAGACGAAAAAGAGCCTTCTTCGCGCAAAGACGATTGTGCCGCTCACAGTGCTCTCCTTAGCGCGGCTTCTGCCGAAAGACGCCCGGAGGCGGCGCTTAGCTCCAGAGAGCACTGTACCTTCGTCTTTAGCGTCTCTTCTCGTCTACATCTTAGCCAAAGCTTTTCCACTATGTCTGGCAGGGAGAAACTGTGCCAGCACAGAAAACAACTCCCACCGTGGTCGAGAGGATACACGGAGGTCTGCCTGGTGTTTTGCAGGGAGAAAAGAAAAGGTGTCCAAAACAGCTTCCAATCCAATGTTCATGTGATTGGAAAATACAGGAGAGTGCAAAAGTACTGTTTTCTATCATTTGGCAAGCTGCGCACACAATCCCAGTCTTGTACAGCTTCCTTCTTCAACTTTCCGAAGCTGCCGCTTTCGCCCGCTCCAGGAGACGAAAAAGAGCCTTCTTCGCGCAAAGACGATTGTGCCGCTCACAGTGCTCTCCTTAGCGCGGCTTCTCCGAAAGACGCCCGGGAGCAGCACTTACCTCCGGACAGCATGGTACCATCGTCTTTAGCTTCTTTTGGGGTCCACATCGTAGCATAATACATTTCCACTATGTCTGGCAGGGAGAAACTCTGCCAGCACAGAAAACAACTCCCACCGTGGTCGAGAGGATACACGGAGGTCTGCCTGGTGTTTTGCAGGGAGAAAAGAAAAGGTGTCCAAAACAGCTTCCAATCCAATGTTCATGTGATTGGAAAAGTCAGGAGAGTGCAAAGGTACTGTTTTCTATCAGTTGGCAAGCTGCGCACACAATCCCATTCTTGTACAGCTTCCTTCTTCAACTTTCCGAAGCTGCCGCTTTCGCCCGCTCCAGGAGACGAAAAAGAGCCTTCTTCGCGCAAAGACGATTGTGCCGCTCACAGTTCTCTCCTTAGCGCGGCTTCTCCGAAAGACGCCCGGGAGCAGCACTTAGCTCCGGACAGCCTGGTACCATCGTCTTTAGCTTCTTTTGGGGTCCACATCGTAGCATAATACTTTTCCACTATGTCTGGCAGGGAGAAACTCTGCCAGCACAGAAAACAACTCCCACTGTGGTCGAGGGGATGCACGGAGGTCTGCCAGGTGTTTTGCAGGGAGAAAAGAAAAGGTGTCCAAAACAGCTTCCAATCGAATGTTCATGTGATTGGAAACAACAGGAGAGTGCAAAAGTACTGTTTTCTATCAGTTGGCAAGCTGCGCACACAATCCCAGTGTTGTACAGCTTCCTTCTTCACCTTTCCGAAGCTGCCGCTTTCGCCCGCTCCAGGAGACGAAAAAGAGCCTTCTTCGCGCAAAGACGATTGTGCCGCTCACAGTGCTCTCCTTAGCGCGGCTTCTCCGAAAGACGCCCGGGAGCAGCACTTTGCTCCGGACAGCATGGTACCATCGTCTTTAGCGTCTTTTGTGGTCTACATGGAAGTAGAAAGCTTTTCCACTATGTCTGGCAGGGAGAAACTGTGCCAGCACAGAAAACTACTCCCACCGTGGTCGAGAGGATACACGGAGGTCTGCCTGGTGTTTTGCAGGGAGAAAAGAAAAGGTGTCCAAAACAGCTTCCAATCCAATGTTCATGTGATTGGAAAAGTCAGGAGAGTGCAAAGGTACTGTTTTCTATCAGTTGGCAAGCTGCGCACACAATCCCAATGATGTACAGCTTCCTTCTTCACCTTTCCGAAGCTGCCGCTTTCGCCCGCTCCAGGAGACGAAAAAGAGCCTTCTTCGCGCAAAGACGATTGTGCCGCTCACAGTGCTCTCCTTAGCGCGGCTTCTCCGAAAGACGCCCGGGAGCAGCACTTGGCTCCGGACAGCATGGTACCATCGTCTTTAGCTTCTTTTGGGGTCCACATCGTAGCAGAATACTTTTCCACTATGTCTGGCAGGGAGAAACTCTGCCAGCACAGAAAACAACTCCCACCGTGGTCGAGAGGATACACGGAGGTCTGCCAGGTGTTTTGCAGGGAGAAAAGAAAAGGTGTCCAAAACAGCTTCCAATCGAATGTTCATGTGATTGGAAACAACAGGAGAGTGCAAAAGTACTGTTTTCTATCATTTGGCAAGCTGCGCACACAATCCCAGTCTTGTACAGCTTCCTTCTTCACCTTTCCGGAGCTGCCGCTTTCGCCCGCTCCAGGAGACGAAAAGGAGCCTTTTTCGCGCAAAGACGAATGTGCCGCTCACAGTGCTCTCCTTAGCGGGGCTTCTCCGAAAGACGCCCGGGAGCAGCATTTTGCTCCGGACAGCATGGTACCATCGTCTTTAGCGTCTTTTGTGGTCTACATGGAAGTAGAAAGCTTTTCCACTATGTCTGGCAGGGAGAAACTGTGCCAGCACAGAAAACTACTCCCACCGTGGTCGAGAGGATACACGGAGGTCTGCCAGGTGTTTTGCAGGGAGAAAAGAAAAGGTGTCCAAAACAGCTTCCAATCGAATGTTCATGTGATTGGAAAAAACAGGAGAGTGCAAAAGTACTGTTTTCTATCAGTTGGCAAGCTGCGCACACAATCCCAGTCTTGTACAGCTTCCTTCTTCAACTTTCCGAAGCTGCCGCTTCCGCCCGCTCCAGGAGACGAAAAAGAGCCTTCTTCGCGCAAAGACGATTGTGCCGCTCACAGTGCTCTCCTTAGCGCGGCTTCTCCGAAAGACGCCCGGGGGCAGCACTTACCTCCGGACAGCATGGTACAATCGTCTTTAGCTTCTTTTGGGGTCCACATCGTAGCATAATACATTTCCAATATGTCTGGCAGGAAGAAACTGTGCCAGCACAGAAAACAACTCCCACCGTGGTCGAGAGGATACACGGAGGTCTGCCTGGTGTTTTGCAGGGAGAAAAGAAAAGGTGTCCAAAACAGCTTCCAATCCAATGTTCATGTGATTGGAAAAGTCAGGAGAGTGCAAAGGTACTGTTTTCTATCAGTTGGCAAGCTGCGCACACAATCCCAGTGATGTACAGCTTCCTTCTTCACCTTTCCGAAGCTGCCGCTTTCGCCCGCTCCAGGAGACGAAAAAGAGCCTTCTTCGCGCAAAGACGATTGTGCCGCTCACAGTGCTCTCCTTAGCGCGGCTTCTCCGAAAGACGCCCGGGAGCAGCACTTAGCTCCGGACAGCATGGTACCATCGTCTTTAGCTTCTTTTGGGGTCCACATCGTAGCAGAATACTTTTCCACTATGTCTGGCAGGGAGAAACTGTGCCAGCACAGAAAACAACTCCCACCGTGGTCGAGAGGATACACGGAGGTCTGCCAGGTGTTTTGCAGGGAGAAAAGAAAAGGTGTCCAAAACAGCTTCCAATCGAATGTTCATGTGATTGGAAACAACAGGAGAGTGCAAAAGTACTGTTTTCTATCATTTGGCAAGCTGCGCACACAATCCCAGTGTTGTACAGCTTCCTTCTTCACCTTTCCGAAACTGCCGCTTTCGCCCGCTCCAGGAGACGAAAAAGAGCCTTCTTCGCGCAAAGACAATTGTGCCGCTCACAGTGCTCTCCTTAGCGCGGCTTCTCCCGAAAGACGCCCGGGAGCGGCGCTTAGCTCCAGAGAGCACTGTACCTTCGTCTTTAGCGTCTCTTCTCGTCTACATCTTAGCCAAAGCTTTTCCACTATGTCTGGCAGGGAGAAACTGTGCCAGCACAGAAAACAACTCCCACCGTGGTCGAGAGGATACACGGAGGTCAGCCTGGTGTTTTGCAGGGAGAAAAGAAAAGGTGTCCAAAACAGCTTCCAATCCAATGTTCATGTGATTGGAAAAGTCAGGAGAGTGCAAAGGTACTGTTTTCTATCAGTTGGCAAGCTGCGCACACAATCCCAGTGATGTACAGCTTCCTTCTTCACCTTTCCGAAGCTGCCGCTTTCGCCCGCTCAAGAAGACCAAAAAGAGCCTTCTTCGCGCAAAGACGATTGTGCCGCTCACAGTGCTCTCCTTAGCGCGGCTTCTCCGAAAGACGCCCGGGAGCAGCACTTAGCTCCGGACAGCATGGT
Organism: Melospiza melodia melodia; assembly: GCF_035770615.1. Classification (NCBI taxonomy): domain Eukaryota; kingdom Metazoa; phylum Chordata; class Aves; order Passeriformes; family Passerellidae; genus Melospiza; species Melospiza melodia. Next base: position 700,539 of record NC_086207.1, read on the forward strand.
ACCATCGTCTTTAGCTTCTTTTGGGGTCCACATCGTAGCAGAATACTTTTCCACTATGTCTGGCAGGGAGAAACTGTGCCAGCACAGAAAACAACTCCCACCGTGGTCGAGAGGATACACGGAGGTCTGCCAGGTGTTTTGCAGGGAGAAAAGAAAAGGTGTCCAAAACAGCTTCCAATCGAATGTTCATGTGATTGGAAACAACAGGAGAGTGCAAAAGTACTGTTTTCTATCATTTGGCAAGCTGCGCACACAATCCCAGTCTTGTACAGCTTCCTTCTTCACCTTTCCGGAGCTGCCGCTTTCGCCCGCTCCAGGAGACGAAAAAGAGCCTTTTTCGCGCAAAGACGATTGTGCCGCTCACAGTGCTCTCCTTAGCGGGGCTTCTCCGAAAGACGCCCGGGAGCAGCATTTTGCTCCGGACAGCATGGTACCATCGTCTTTAGCGTCTTTTGTGGTCTACATGGAAGTAGAAAGCTTTTCCACTATGTCTGGCAGGGAGAAACTGTGCCAGCACAGAAAACTACTCCCACCGTGGTCGAGAGGATACACGGAGGTCTGCCAGGTGTTTTGCAGGGAGAAAAGAAAAGGTGTCCAAAACAGCTTCCAATCGAATGTTCATGTGATTGGAAAAAACAGGAGAGTGCAAAAGTACTGTTTTCTATCAGTTGGCAAGCTGCGCACACAATCCCAGTCTTGTACAGCTTCCTTCTTCAACTTTCCGAAGCTGCCGCTTTCGCCCGCTCCAGGAGACGAAAAAGAGCCTTCTTCGCGCAAAGACGATTGTGCCGCTCACAGTGCTCTCCTTAGCGCGGCTTCTCCGAAAGACGCCCGGGGGCAGCACTTACCTCCGGACAGCATGGTACCATCGTCTTTAGCTTCTTTTGGGGTCCACATCGTAGCATAATACATTTCCACTATGTCTGGCAGGGAGAAACTGTGCCAGCACAGAAAACAACTCCCACCGTGGTCGAGAGGATACACGGAGGTCTGCCTGGTGTTTTGCAGGGAGAAAAGAAAAGGTGTCCAAAACAGCTTCCAATCCAATGTTCATGTGATTGGAAAAGTCAGGAGAGTGCAAAGGTACTGTTTTCTATCAGTTGGCAAGCTGCGCACACAATCCCAGTGTTGTACAGCTTCCTTCTTCACCTTTCCGAAACTGCCGCTTTCGCCCGCTCCAGGAGACGAAAAAGAGCCTTCTTCGCGCAAAGACGATTGTGCCGCTCACAGTGCTCTCCTTAGCGCGGCTTCTCCGAAAGACGCCCGGGAGCAGCACTTGGCTCCGGACAGCATGGTACCATCGTCTTTAGCTTCTTTTGGGGTCCACATCGTAGCAGAATACTTTTCCACTATGTCTGGCAGGGAGAAACTCTGCCAGCACAGAAAATAACACCCACCGTGGTCGAGAGGATACACGGAGGTCTGCCAGGTGTTTTGCAGGGAGAAAAGAAAAGGTGTCCAAAACAGCTTCCAATCCAATGTTCATGTGATTGGAAACAACAGGAGAGTGCAAAAGTACTGTTTTCTATCATTTGGCAAGCTGCGCACACAATCCCAGTCTTGTACAGCTTCCTTCTTCACCTTTCCGGAGCTGCCGCTTTCGCCCGCTCCAGGAGACGAAAAAGAGCCTTTTTCGCGCAAAGACGATTGTGCCGCTCACAGTGCTCTCCTTAGCGGGGCTTCTCCGAAAGACGCCCGGGAGCAGCATTTTGCTCCGGACAGCATGGTACCATCGTCTTTAGCGTCTTTTGTGGTCTACATGGAAGTAGAAAGCTTTTCCACTATGTCTGGCAGGGAGAAACTGTGCCAGCACAGAAAACTACTCCCACCGTGGTCGAGAGGATACACGGAGGTCTGCCAGGTGTTTTGCAGGGAGAAAAGAAAAGGTGTCCAAAACAGCTTCCAATCGAATGTTCATGTGATTGGAAAAAACAGGAGAGTGCAAAAGTACTGTTTTCTATCAGTTGGCAAGCTGCGCACACAATCCCAGTCTTGTACAGCTTCCTTCTTCAACTTTCCGAAGCTGCCGCTTTCGCCCGCTCCAGGAGACGAAAAAGAGCCTTCTTCGCGCAAAGACGATTGTGCCGCTCACAGTGCTCTCCTTAGCGCGGCTACTCCGAAAGACGCCCGGGAGCAGCACTTACCTCCGGACAGCATGGTACCATCGTCTTTAGCTTCTTTTGGGGTCCACATCGTAGCATAATACATTTCCACTATGTCTGGCAGGGAGAAACTGTGCCAGCACAGAAAACAACTCCCACCGTGGTCGAGAGGATACACGGAGGTCTGCCTGGTGTTTTGCAGGGAGAAAAGAAAAGGTGTCCAAAACAGCTTCCAATCCAATGTTCATGTGATTGGAAAAGTCAGGAGAGTGCAAAGGTACTGTTTTCTATCAGTTGGCAAGCTGCGCACACAATCCCAGTCTTGTACAGCTTCCTTCTTCACCTTTCCGAAGCTGCCGCTTTCGCCCGCTCCAGGAGACGAAAAAGAGCCTTCTTCGCGCAAAGACAATTGTGCCGCTCACAGTGCTCTCCTTAGCGCGGCTTCTCCGAAAGACGCCCGGGAGCAGCACTTAGCTCCGGACAGCATGGTACCATCGTCTTTAGCTTCTTTTGGGGTCCACATCGTAGCAGAATACTTTTCCACTATGTCTGGCAGGGAGAAACTCTGCCAGCACAGAAAACAACTCCCACCGTGGTCGAGAGGATACACGGAGGACTGCCAGGTGTTTTGCAGGGAGAAAAGAAAAGGTGTCCAAAACAGCTTCCAATGGAATGTTCATGAGATTGGAAACAACAGGAGAGTGCAAAAGTACTGTTTTCTATCAGTTGGCAAGCTGCGCACACAATCCCAGTCTTGTACAGCTTCCTTCTTCACCTTTCCGAAGCTGCCGCTTTCGCCCGCTCCAGGAGACGAAAAAGAGCCTTCTTCGCGCAAAGACGATTGTGCCGCTCACAGTGCTCTCCTTAGCGCGGCTTCTCCGAAAGACGCCCGGGAGCAGCACTTTTCTCCGGACAGCATGGTACCATCGTCTTTAGCGTCTTTTCTGCCCTACATGGAAGCAGAAAGCTTTTCCACAATGTCTGGCAGGGAGAAACTGTGCCAGCACAGAAAACAACTCCCACCGTGGTCGAGAGGATACACGGAGGTCTGCCAGGTGTTTTGCAGGGAGAAAAGAAAAGGTGTCCAAAACAGCTTCCAATCGAATGTTCATGTGATTGGAAACAACAGGAGAGTGCAAAAGTACTGTTTTCTATCATTTGGCAAGCTGCGCACACAATCCCAGTGTTGTACAGCTTCCTTCTTCACCTTTCCGAAAATGCCGATTTCGCCCGCTCCAGGAGACGAAAAAGAGCCTTCTTCGCGCAAAGACGATTGTGCCGCTCACAGTGCTCTCCTTAGCGCGGCTTCTGCCGAAAGACGCCCGGGAGCGGCGCTTAGCTCCAGAGAGCACTGTACCTTCGTCTTTAGCGTCTCTTCTCGTCTACATCTTAGCCAAAGCTTTTCCACTATGTCTGGCAGGGAGAAACTGTGCCAGCACAGAAAACAACTCCCACCGTGGTCGAGAGGATACACGGAGGTCTGCCAGGTGTTTTGCAGGGAGAAAAGAAAAGGTGTCCAAAACAGCTTCCAATCCAATGTTCATGTGATTGGAAAAGTCAGGAGAGTGCAAAGGTACTGTTTTCTATCAGTTGGCAAGCTGCGCACACAATCCCAGTGATGTACAGCTTCCTTCTTCACCTTTCCGAAGCTGCCGCTTTCGCCCGCTCAAGAAGACCAAAAAGAGCCTTCTTCGCGCAAAGACGATTGTGCCGCTCACAGTGCTCTCCTTAGCGCGGCTTCTCCGAAAGACGCCCGGGAGAAGCACTTAGCTCCGGACAGCATGGTACCATCGTCTTTAGCTTCTTTTGGGGTCCACATCGTAGCATAATACTTTTCCACTATGTCTGGCAGGGAGAAACTCTGCCAGCACAGAAAACAACTCCCACTGTGGTCGAGGGGATGCACGGAGGTCTGCCAGGTGTTTTGCAGGGAGAAAAGAAAAGGTGTCCAAAACAGCTTCCAATCGAATGTTCATGTGATTGGAAAAAACAGGAGAGTGCAAAAGTACTGTTTTCTATCATTTGGCAAGCTGCGCACACAATCCCAGTCTTGTACAGCTTCCTTCTTCACCTTTCCGAAGCTGCCGCTTTCGCCCGCTCCAGGAGACGAAAAAGAGCCTTCTTCGCGCAAAGACGATTGTGCCGCTCACAGTGCTCTCCTTAGCGCGGCTTCTCCGAAAGACGCCCGGGAGCAGCATTTTGCTCCGGACAGCATGGTACCATCGTCTTTAGCGTCTTTTGTGGTCTACATGGAAGTAGAAAGCTTTTCCACTATGTCTGGCAGGGAGAAACTGTGCCAGCACAGAAAACAACTCCCACCGTGGTCGAGAGGATACACGGAGGTCTGCCAGGTGTTTTGCAGGGAGAAAAGAAAAGGTGTCCAAAACAGCTTCCAATCGAATGTTCATGTGATTGGAAACAACAGGAGAGTGCAAAAGTACTGTTTTCTATCAGTTGGCAAGCTGCGCACACAATCCCAGTCTTGTACAGCTTCCTTCTTCACCTTTCCGAATCTGCCGCTTTCGCCCGCTCCAGGAGACGAAAAAGAGCCTTCTTCGCGCAAAGACGATTGTGCCGCTCACAGTGCTCTCCTTAGCACGGCTTCTGCTGAAAGACGCCCGGGAGCGGCGCTTTGCTCCAGAGAGCACTGTACCTTCGTCTTTAGCGTCTCTTCTCGTCTACATCTTAGCCAAAGCTTTTCCACTATGTCTGGCAGGGAGAAACTGTGCCAGCACAGAAAACAACTCCCACCGTGGTCGAGAGGATACACGGAGGTCTGCCAGGTGTTTTGCAGGGAGAAAAGAAAAGGTGTCCAAAACAGCTTCCAATCGAATGTTCATGTGATTGGAAACAACAGGAGAGTGCAAAAGTACTGTTTTCTATCATTTGGCAAGCTGCGCACACAATCCCAGTGTTGTACAGCTTCCTTCTTCACCTTTCCGAAACTGCCGCTTTCGCCCGCTCCAGGAGACGAAAAAGAGCCTTCTTCGCGCAAAGACAATTGTGCCGCTCACAGTGCTCTCCTTAGCGCGGCTTCTCCCGAAAGACGCCCGGGAGCGGCGCTTAGCTCCAGAGAGCACTGTACCTTCGTCTTTAGCGTCTCTTCTCGTCTACATCTTAGCCAAAGCTTTTCCACTATGTCTGGCAGGGAGAAACTGTGCCAGCACAGAAAACAACTCCCACCGTGGTCGAGAGGATACACGGAGGTCAGCCTGGTGTTTTGCAGGGAGAAAAGAAAAGGTGTCCAAAACAGCTTCCAATCGAATGTTCATGTGATTGGAAAAGTCAGGAGAGTGCAAAGGTACTGTTTTCTATCAGTTGGCAAGCTGCGCACACAATCCCAGTGATGTACAGCTTCCTTCTTCACCTTTCCGAAGCTGCCGCTTTCGCCCGCTCAAGAAGACCAAAAAGAGCCTTCTTCGCGCAAAGACGATTGTGCCGCTCACAGTGCTCTCCTTAGCGCGGCTTCTCCGAAAGACGCCCGGGAGCAGCACTTGGCTCCGGACAGCATGGTACCATCGTCTTTAGCTTCTTTTGGGGTCCACATCGTAGCATAATACTTTTCCACTATGTCTGGAAGGGAGAAACTCTGCCAGCACAGAAAACAACTCCCACCGTGGTCGAGGGGATGCACGGAGGTCTGCCAGGTGTTTTGCAGGGAGAAAAGAAAAGGTGTCCAAAACAGCTTCCAATCGAATGTTCATGTGATTGGAAACAACAGGAGAGTGCAAAAGTACTGTTTTCTATCATTTGGCAAGCTGCGCACACAATCCCAGTGTTGTACAGCTTCCTTCTTCACCTTTCCGAAGCTGCCGCTTTCGCCCGCTCCAGGAGACGAAAAAGAGCCTTCTTCGCGCAAAGACGATTGTGCCGCTCACAGTGCTCTCCTTAGCGCGGCTTCTCCGAAAGACGCCCGGGAGCAGCACTTAGCTCCGGACAGCATGGTACCATCGTCTTTAGCGTCTTTTCTGCCCTACATGGAAGCAGAAAGCTTTTCCACAATGTCTGGCAGGGAGAAACTGTGCCAGCACAGAAAACAACTCCCACCGTGGTCGAGAGGATACACGGAGGTCTGCCAGGTGTTTTGCAGGGAGAAAAGAAAAGGTGTCCAAAACAGCTTCCAATCGAATGTTCATGTGATTGGAAACAACAGGAGAGTGCAAAAGTACTGTTTTCTATCATTTGGCAAGCTGCGCACACAATCCCAGTGTTGTACAGCTTCCTTCTTCACCTTTCCGAAAATGCCGATTTCGCCCGCTCCAGGAGACGAAAAAGAGCCTTCTTCGCGCAAAGACGATTGTGCCGCTCACAGTGCTCTCCTTAGCGCGGCTTCTGCCGAAAGACGCCCGGGAGCGGCGCTTAGCTCCAGAGAGCACTGTACCTTCGTCTTTAGCGTCTCTTCTCGTCTACATCTTAGCCAAAGCTTTTCCACTATGTCTGGCAGGGAGAAACTGTGCCAGCACAGAAAACAACTCCCACCGTGGTCGAGAGGATACACGGAGGTCTGCCAGGTGTTTTGCAGGGAGAAAAGAAAAGGTGTCCAAAACAGCTTCCAATCCAATGTTCATGTGATTGGAAAAGTCAGGAGAGTGCAAAGGTACTGTTTTCTATCAGTTGGCAAGCTGCGCACACAATCCCAGTGATGTACAGCTTCCTTCTTCACCTTTCCGAAGCTGCCGCTTTCGCCCGCTCAAGAAGACCAAAAAGAGCCTTCTTCGCGCAAAGACGATTGTGCCGCTCACAGTGCTCTCCTTAGCGCGGCTTCTCCGAAAGACGCCCGGGAGAAGCACTTAGCTCCGGACAGCATGGTACCATCGTCTTTAGCTTCTTTTGGGGTCCACATCGTAGCATAATACTTTTCCACTATGTCTGGCAGGGAGAAACTCTGCCAGCACAGAAAACAACTCCCACTGTGGTCGAGGGGATGCACGGAGGTCTGCCAGGTGTTTTGCAGGGAGAAAAGAAAAGGTGTCCAAAACAGCTTCCAATCGAATGTTCATGTGATTGGAAAAAACAGGAGAGTGCAAAAGTACTGTTTTCTATCATTTGGCAAGCTGCGCACACAATCCCAGTCTTGTACAGCTTCCTTCTTCACCTTTCCGAAGCTGCCGCTTTCGCCCGCTCCAGGAGACGAAAAAGAGCCTTCTTCGCGCAAAGACGATTGTGCCGCTCACAGTGCTCTCCTTAGCGCGGCTTCTCCGAAAGACGCCCGGGAGCAGCATTTTGCTCCGGACAGCATGGTACCATCGTCTTTAGCGTCTTTTGTGGTCTACATGGAAGTAGAAAGCTTTTCCACTATGTCTGGCAGGGAGAAACTGTGCCAGCACAGAAAACAACTCCCACCGTGGTCGAGAGGATACACGGAGGTCTGCCAGGTGTTTTGCAGGGAGAAAAGAAAAGGTGTCCAAAACAGCTTCCAATCGAATGTTCATGTGATTGGAAACAACAGGAGAGTGCAAAAGTACTGTTTTCTATCAGTTGGCAAGCTGCGCACACAATCCCAGTCTTGTACAGCTTCCTTCTTCACCTTTCCGAATCTGCCGCTTTCGCCCGCTCCAGGAGACGAAAAAGAGCCTTCTTCGCGCAAAGACGATTGTGCCGCTCACAGTGCTCTCCTTAGCACGGCTTCTGCTGAAAGACGCCCGGGAGCGGCGCTTTGCTCCAGAGAGCACTGTACCTTCGTCTTTAGCGTCTCTTCTCGTCTACATCTTAGCCAAAGCTTTTCCACTATGTCTGGCAGGGAGAAACTGTGCCAGCACAGAAAACAACTCCCACCGTGGTCGAGAGGATACACGGAGGTCTGCCAGGTGTTTTGCAGGGAGAAAAGAAAAGGTGTCCAAAACAGCTTCCAATCGAATGTTCATGTGATTGGAAACAACAGGAGAGTGCAAAAGTACTGTTTTCTATCATTTGGCAAGCTGCGCACACAATCCCAGTGTTGTACAGCTTCCTTCTTCACCTTTCCGAAACTGCCGCTTTCGCCCGCTCCAGGAGACGAAAAAGAGCCTTCTTCGCGCAAAGACAATTGTGCCGCTCACAGTGCTCTCCTTAGCGCGGCTTCTCCCGAAAGACGCCCGGGAGCGGCGCTTAGCTCCAGAGAGCACTGTACCTTCGTCTTTAGCGTCTCTTCTCGTCTACATCTTAGCCAAAGCTTTTCCACTATGTCTGGCAGGGAGAAACTGTGCCAGCACAGAAAACAACTCCCACCGTGGTCGAGAGGATACACGGAGGTCAGCCTGGTGTTTTGCAGGGAGAAAAGAAAAGGTGTCCAAAACAGCTTCCAATCGAATGTTCATGTGATTGGAAAAGTCAGGAGAGTGCAAAGGTACTGTTTTCTATCAGTTGGCAAGCTGCGCACACAATCCCAGTGATGTACAGCTTCCTTCTTCACCTTTCCGAAGCTGCCGCTTTCGCCCGCTCAAGAAGACCAAAAAGAGCCTTCTTCGCGCAAAGACGATTGTGCCGCTCACAGTGCTCTCCTTAGCGCGGCTTCTCCGAAAGACGCCCGGGAGCAGCACTTGGCTCCGGACAGCATGGTACCATCGTCTTTAGCTTCTTTTGGGGTCCACATCGTAGCATAATACTTTTCCACTATGTCTGGAAGGGAGAAACTCTGCCAGCACAGAAAACAACTCCCACCGTGGTCGAGGGGATGCACGGAGTTCTGCCAGGTGTTTTGCAGGGAGAAAAGAAAAGGTGTCCAAAACAGCTTCCAATCGAATGTTCATGTGATTGGAAACAACAGGAGAGTGCAAAAGTACTGTTTTCTATCATTTGGCAAGCTGCGCACACAATCCCAGTGTTGTACAGCTTCCTTCTTCACCTTTCCGAAGCTGCCGCTTTCGCCCGCTCCAGGAGACGAAAAAGAGCCTTCTTCGCGCAAAGACGATTGTGCCGCTCACAGTGCTCTCCTTAGCGCGGCTTCTCCGAAAGACGCCCGGGAGCAGCACTTAGCTCCGGACAGCATGGTACCATCGTCTTTAGCTTCTTTTGGGGTCCACATCGTAGCATAATACTTTTCCACTATGTCTGGCAGGGAGAAACTCTGCCAGCACAGAAAACAACTCCCACTGTGGTCGAGGGATGCACGGAGGTCTGCCAGGTGTTTTGCAGGGAGAAAAGAAAAGGTGTCCAAAACAGCTTCCAATCGAATGTTCATGTGATTGGAAAAAACAGGAGAGTGCAAAAGTACTGTTTTCTATCATTTGGCAAGCTGCGCACACAATCCCAGTGTTGTACAGCTTCCTTCTTCACCTTTCCGAAGCTGCCGCTTTCGCCCGCTCCAGGAGACGAAAAAGAGCCTTCTTCGCGCAAAGACGATTGTGCCGCTCACAGTGCTCTCCTTAGCACGGCTTCTGCCGAAAGACGCCCGGGAGCGGCGCTTAGCTCCAGAGAGCACTGTACCTTCGTCTTTAGCGTCTCTTCTCGTCTACATCTTAGCCAAAGCTTTTCCACTATGTCTGGCAGGGAGAAACTCTGCCAGCACAGAAAACAACTCCCACCGTGGTCGAGAGGATACACGGAGGTCTGCCAGGTGTTTTGCAGGGAGAAAAGAAAAGGTGTCCAAAACAGCTTCCAATCGAATGTTCATGTGATTGGAAAAAACAGGAGAGTGCAAAAGTACTGTTTTCTATCAGTTGGCAAGCTGCGCACACAATCCCAGTGTTGTACAGCTTTCTTCTTCACCTTTCCGAAACTGCCGCTTTCGCCCGCTCCAGGAGACGAAAAAGAGCCTTCTTCGCGCAAAGACGATTGTGCCGCTCACAGTGCTCTCCTTAGCGCAGCTTCTGCCGAAAGACGACCGGGAGCGGCGCTTAGCTCCAGAGAGCACTGTACCTTCGTCTTTAGCGTCTCTTCTCGTCTACATCTTAGCCAAAGCTTTTCCACTATGTCTGGCAGGGAGAAACTGTGCCAGCACAGAAAACAACTCCCACCGTGGTCGAGAGGATACACGGAGGTCTGCCAGGTGTTTTGCAGGGAGAAAAGAAAAGGTGTCCAAAACAGCTTCCAATCGAATGTTCATGTGATTGGAAAAAACAGGAGAGTGCAAAAGTACTGTTTTCTATCATTTGGCAAGCTGCGCACACAATCCCAGTGTTGTACAGCTTCCTTCTTCACCTTTCCGAAACTGCCGCTTTCGCCCGCTCCAGGAGACGAAAAAGAGCCTTCTTCGCGCAAAGACGATTGTGCCGCTCACAGTGCTCTCCTTAGCGCGGCTTCTGCCGAAAGACGCCCGGGAGCGGCTCTTTGCTCCACAGAGCACTGTACCTTCGTCTTTAGCGTCTCTTCTCGTCTACATCTTAGCCAAAGCTTTTCCACAATGTCTGGCAGGGAGAAACTGTGCCAGCACAGAAAACAAATCCCACCGTGGTCGAGAGGATACACGGAGGTCTGCCAGGTGTTTTGCAGGAAGAAAAGGTGTCCAAAACAGCTTCCAATCGAATGTTCATGTGATTGGAAAAAACAGGAGAGTGCAAAAGTACTGTTTTCTATCATTTGGCAAGCTGCGCACACAATCCCAGTCTTGTACAGATTCCTTCTTCACCTTTCCGAATCTGCCGCTTTCGCCCGCTCCAGGAGACGAAAAAGAGCCTTCTTCGCGCAAAGACGATTGTGCCGCTCACAGTGCTCTCCTTAGCGCGGCTTCTCCGAAAGACGCCCGGGAGCAGCACTTAGCTCCGGACAGCATGGTACCATCGTCTTTAGCTTCTTTTGGGGTCCACATCCTAGCATAATACTTTTCCACTATGTCTGGCAGGGAGAAACTCTGCCAGCACAGAAAACAACTCCCACTGTGGTCGAGGGGATGCACGGAGGTCTGCCAGGTGTTTTGCAGGGAGGAAAGGAAAGGTGTCCAAAACAGCTTCCAATCGAATGTTCATGTGATTGGAAACAACAGGAGAGTGCAAAAGTACTGTTTTCTATCATTTGGCAAGCTGCGCACACAATCCCAGTCTTGTACAGCTTCCTTCTTCACCTTTCCGAAACTGCCGCTTTCGCCCGCTCCAGGAGACGAAAAAGAGCCTTCTTCGCGCAAAGACGATTGTGCCGCTCACAGTGCTCTCCTTAGCGCGGCTTCTCCCGAAAGACGCCCGGGAGCGGCGCTTAGCTCCAGAGAGCACTGTACCTTCGTCTTTAGCGTCTCTTCTCGTCTACATCTTAGCCAAAGCTTTTCCACTATGTCTGGCAGGGAGAAACTGTGCCAGCACAGAAAACAACTCCCACCGTGGTCGAGAGGATACACGGAGGTCAGCCTGGTGTTTTGCAGGGAGAAAAGAAAAGGTGTCCAAAACAGCTTCCAATCGAATGTTCATGTGATTGGAAAAGTCAGGAGAGTGCAAAGGTACTGTTTTCTATCAGTTGGCAAGCTGCGCACACAATCCCAGTGATGTACAGCTTCCTTCTTCACCTTTCCGAAGCTGCCGCTTTCGCCCGCTCAAGAAGACCAAAAAGAGCCTTCTTCGCGCAAAGACGATTGTGCCGCTCACAGTGCTCTCCTTAGCGCGGCTTCTCCGAAAGACGCCCGGGAGCAGCACTTGGCTCCGGACAGCATGGTACCATCGTCTTTAGCTTCTTTTGGGGTCCACATCGTAGCATAATACTTTTCCACTATGTCTGGAAGGGAGAAACTCTGCCAGCACAGAAAACAACTCCCACCGTGGTCGAGGGGATGCACGGAGGTCTGCCAGGTGTTTTGCAGGGAGAAAAGAAAAGGTGTCCAAAACAGCTTCCAATCGAATGTTCATGTGATTGGAAACAACAGGAGAGTGCAAAAGTACTGTTTTCTATCATTTGGCAAGCTGCGCACACAATCCCAGTCTTGTACAGCTTCCTTCTTCACCTTTCCGAAGCTGCCGCTTTCGCCCGCTCCAGGAGACGAAAAAGAGCCTTCTTCGCGCAAAGACGATTGTGCCGCTCACAGTGCTCTCCTTAGCGCGGCTTCTCCGAAAGACGCCCGGGAGCAGCACTTAGCTCCGGACAGCATGGTACCATCGTCTTTAGCTTCTTTTGGGGTCCACATCGTAGCATAATACTTTTCCACTATGTCTGGCAGGGAGAAACTCTGCCAGCACAGAAAACAACTCCCACTGTGGTCGAGGGGATGCACGGAGGTCTGCCAGGTGTTTTGCAGGGAGAAAAGAAAAGGTGTCCAAAACAGCTTCCAATCGAATGTTCATGTGATTGGAAAAAACAGGAGAGTGCAAAAGTACTGTTTTCTATCATTTGGCAAGCTGCGCACACAATCCCAGTGTTGTACAGCTTCCTTCTTCACCTTTCCGAAGCTGCCGCTTTCGCCCGCTCCAGGAGACGAAAAAGAGCCTTCTTCGCGCAAAGACGATTGTGCCGCTCACAGTGCTCTCCTTAGCACGGCTTCTGCCGAAAGACGCCCGGGAGCGGCGCTTAGCTCCAGAGAGCACTGTACCTTCGTCTTTAGCGTCTCTTCTCGTCTACATCTTAGCCAAAGCTTTTCCACTATGTCTGGCAGGGAGAAACTCTGCCAGCACAGAAAACAACTCCCACCGTGGTCGAGAGGATACACGGAGGTCTGCCAGGTGTTTTGCAGGGAGAAAAGAAAAGGTGTCCAAAACAGCTTCCAATCGAATGTTCATGTGATTGGAAAAAACAGGAGAGTGCAAAAGTACTGTTTTCTATCAGTTGGCAAGCTGCGCACACAATCCCAGTGTTGTACAGCTTTCTTCTTCACCTTTCCGAAACTGCCGCTTTCGCCCGCTCCAGGAGACGAAAAAGAGCCTTCTTCGCGCAAAGACGATTGTGCCGCTCACAGTGCTCTCCTTAGCGCAGCTTCTGCCGAAAGACGACCGGGAGCGGCGCTTAGCTCCAGAGAGCACTGTACCTTCGTCTTTAGCGTCTCTTCTCGTCTACATCTTAGCCAAAGCTTTTCCACTATGTCTGGCAGGGAGAAACTGTGCCAGCACAGAAAACAACTCCCACCGTGGTCGAGAGGATACACGGAGGTCTGCCAGGTGTTTTGCAGGGAGAAAAGAAAAGGTGTCCAAAACAGCTTCCAATCGAATGTTCATGTGATTGGAAAAAACAGGAGAGTGCAAAAGTGCTGTTTTCTATCAGTTGGCAAGCTGCGCACACAATCCCAGTGTTGTACAGCTTCCTTCTTCACCTCTCCGAAACTGCCGCTTTCGCCCGCTCCAGGAGACGAAAAAGAGCCTTCTTCGCGCAAAGACGATTGTGCCGCTCACAGTGCTCTCCTTAGCGCGGCTTCTGCCGAAAGACGCCCGGGAGCGGCTCTTTGCTCCACAGAGCACTGTACCTTCGTCTTTAGCGTCTCTTCTCGTCTACATCTTAGCCAAAGCTTTTCCACAATGTCTGGCAGGGAGAAACTGTGCCAGCACAGAAAACAAATCCCACCGTGGTCGAGAGGATACACGGAGGTCTGCCAGGTGTTTTGCAGGGAGAAAAGAAAAGGTGTCCAAAACAGCTTCCAATCGAATGTTCATGTGATTGGAAAAAACAGGAGAGTGCAAAAGTACTGTTTTCTATCATTTGGCAAGCTGCGCACACAATCCCAGTCTTGTACAGCTTCCTTCTTCACCTTTCCGAATCTGCCGCTTTCGCCCGCTCCAGGAGACGAAAAAGAGCCTTCTTCGCGCAAAGACGATTGTGCCGCTCACAGTGCTCTCCTTAGCGCGGCTTCTCCGAAAGACGCCCGGGAGCAGCACTTAGCTCCGGACAGCATGGTACCATCGTCTTTAGCTTCTTTTGGGGTCCACATCCTAGCATAATATTTTTCCACTATGTCTGGCAGGGAGAAACTCTGCCAGCACAGAAAACAACTCCCACTGTGGTCGAGGGGATGCACGGAGGTCTGCCAGGTGTTTTGCAGGGAGGAAAGGAAAGGTGTCCAAAACAGCTTCCAATCGAATGTTCATGTGATTGGAAACAACAGGAGAGTGCAAAAGTACTGTTTTCTATCAGTTGGCAAGCTGCGCACACAATCCCAGTCTTATACAGCTTCCTTCTTCACCTTTCCGAAGCTGCCGCTTTCGCCCGCTCCAGGAGACGAAAAAGAGCCTTCTTCGCGCAAAGACGATTGTGCCGTTCACAGTGCTCTCCTTAGCGCGTCTTCTCCTAAAGACGCCCGGGAGCAGCACTTTTCCCCGGACAGCATGGTACCATCGTCTTTAGCGTCTTTTGTGGTCTACATGGAAGTAGAAAGCTTTTCCACTATGTCTGGCAGGGAGAAATTGTGCCAGCACAGAAAACTACTCCCACCGTGGTCGAGAGGATACACGGAGGTCTGCCAGGTGTTTTGCAGGAAAAAAAGGAAAGGTGTCCAAAACAGCTTCCAATCGAATGTTCATGTGATTGGAAAAAACAGGAGAGTGCAAAAGTACTGTTTTCTTTCAGTTGGCAAGCTGCGCACACAATCCCAGTCTTGTACAGCTTCCGTCTTCACCTTTCCGAAACTGCCGCTTTCGCCCGCTCCAGGAGACGAAAAAGAGCCTTCTTCGCGCAAAGACGATTGTGCCGCTCACAGTGCTCTCCTTAGCGCGGCTTCTGCCGAAAGACGCCCAGGAGCGGCGCTTAGCTCCAGAGAGCTCTGTACCTTCGTCTTTAGCGTCTCTTCTCGTCTACATCTTAGCCAAAGCTTTTCCACTATGTCTGGCAGGGAGAAACTGTGCCAGCACAGAAAACAACTCCCACCGTGGTCGAGAGGATACACGGAGGTCTGCCTGGTGTTTTGCAGGGAGAAAAGAAAAGGTGTCCAAAACAGCTTCCAATCGAATGTTCATGTGATTGGAAAAAACAGGAGAGTGCAAAAGTACTGTTTTCTATTAGTTGGCAAGCTGCGCACACAATCCCAGTCTTGTACAGCTTCCTTCTTCAACTTTCCGAAGCTGCCGCTTTCGCCCGCTCCAGGAGACGAAAAAGAGCCTTCTTCGCGCAAAGACGATTGTGCCGCTCACAGTGCTCTCCTTAGCGCGGCTTCTCCGAAAGACGCCCGGGAGCAGCACTTAGCTCGGGACAGCATGGTACCATCGTCTTTAGCTTCTTTTGGGGTCCACATCGTAGCATAATACTTTTCCACTATGTCTGGCAGGGAGAAACTCTGCCAGCACAGAAAACAACTCCCACAGTGGTCGAGGGGATGCACGGAGGTCTGCCAGGTGTTTTGCAGGGAGAAAAGAAAAGGTGTCCAAAACAGCTTCCAATCGAATGTTCTTGTGATTGGAAACAACAGGAGAGTGCAAAAGTACTGTTTTCTATCAGTTGGCAAGCTGCGCACACAATCCCAGTCTTGTACAGCTTCCTACTTCACCTTTCCGAAGCTGCCGCTTTCGCCCGCTCCAGGAGACGAAAAAGAGCCTTCTTCGCGCAAAGACGATTGTGCCGCTCACAGTGCTCTCCTTAGCACGGCTTCTGCCGAAAGACGCCCGGGAGCGGCGCTTAGCTCCAGAGAGCACTGTACCTTCGTCTTTAGCGTCTCTTTTCGTCTACAGCTTAGCCAAAGCTTTTCCACTATGTCTGGCAGGGAGAAACTGTGCCAGCACAGAAAACAACTCCCACCGTGGTCGAGAGGATACACGGAGGTCTGCCAGGTGTTTTGCAGGGAGAAAAGGAAAGGTGTCCAAAACAGCTTCCAATCGAATGTTCATGTGATTGGAAAAAACAGGAGAGTGCAAAAGTACTGTTTTCTATCAGTTGGCAAGCTGCGCACACAATCCCAGTGTTGTACAGCTTCCTTCTTCACCTTTCCGAAACTGCCGCTTTCGCCCGCTCCAGGAGACGAAAAAGAGCCTTCTTCGCGCAAAGACGATTGTGCCGCTCACAGTGCTCTCCTTAGCGCGGCTTCTGCCGAAAGACGCCCGGGAGCGGCGCTTAGCTCCAGAGAGCACTGTACCTTCGTCTTTAGCGTCTCTTCTCGTCTACATCTTAGCCAAAGCTTTTCCACTATGTCTGGCAGGGAGAAACTGTGCCAGCACAGAAAACAACTCCCACCGTGGTCGAGAGGATACACGGAGGTCTGCCTGGTGTTTTGCAGGGAGAAAAGAAAAGGTGTCCAAAACAGCTTCCAATCGAATGTTCATGTGATTGGAAAAAACAGGAGAGTGCAAAAGTGCTGTTTTCTATCAGTTGGCAAGCTGCGCACACAATCCCAGTGTTGTACAGCTTCCTTCTTCACCTTTCCGAAACTGCCGCTTTCGCCCGCTCCAGGAGACGAAAAAGAGCCTTCTTCGCGCAAAGACGATTGTGCCGCTCACAGTGCTCTCCTTAGCGCGGCTTCTGCCGAAAGACGCCCGGGAGCGGCGCTTAGCTCCAGAGAGCACTGTACCTTCGTCTTTAGCGTCTCTTCTCGTCTACATCTTAGCCAAAGCTTTTCCACTATGTCTGGCAGGGAGAAACTGTGCCAGCACAGAAAACAACTCCCACCGTGGTCGAGAGGATACACGGAGGTCTGCCAGGTGTTTTGCAGGGAGAAAAGAAAAGGTGTCCAAAACAGCTTCCAATCGAATGTTCATGTGATTGGAAAAAACAGGAGAGTGCAAAAGTACTGTTTTCCATCATTTGGCAAGCTGCGCACACAATCCCAGTGTTGTACAGCTTCCTTCTTCACCTTTCCGAATCTGCCGCTTTCGCCCGCTCCAGGAGACGAAAAAGAGCCTTCTTCGCGCAAAGACGATTGTGCCGCTCACAGTGCTCTCCTTAGCGCGGCTTCTCCGAAAGACGCCCGGGAGCAGCACTTAGCTCCGGACAGCATGGTACCATCGTCTTTAGCTTCTTTTGGGGTCCACATCGTAGCATAATACTTTTCCACTATGTCTGGCAGGGAGAAACTGTGCCAGCACAGAAAACAACTCCCACCGTGGTCGAGAGGATACACGGAGGTCTGCCAGGTGTTTTGCAGGGAGAAAAGGAAAGGTGTCCAAAACAGCTTCCAATCCAATGTTCATGTGATTGAAAAGTCAGGAGAGTGCAAAGGTACTGTTTTCTATCAGTTGGCAAGCTGCGCACACAATCCCAGTGTTGTACAGCTTCCTTCTTCACCTTTCCGAATCTGCCGCTTTCGCCCGCTCCAGGAGACGAAAAAGAGCCTTCTTCGCGCAAAGACGATTGTGCCGCTCACAGTGCTCTCCTTAGCGCGGCTTCTGCCGAAAGACGCCCGGGAGCGGCGCTTAGCTCCAGAGAGCACTGTACCTTCGTCTTTAGCGTCTCTTCTCGTCTACATCTTAGCCAAAGCTTTTCCACTATGTCTGGCAGGGAGAAACTGTGCCAGCACAGAAAACAACTCCCACCGTGGTCGAGAGGATACACGGAGGTCTGCCAGGTGTTTTGCAGGGAGAAAAGAAAAGGTGTCCAAAACAGCTTCCAATCGAATGTTCATGTGATTGGAAAAAACAGGAGAGTGCAAAAGTACTGTTTTCTATCAGTTGGCAAGCTGCGCACACAATCCCAGTGTTGTACAGCTTCCTTCTTCACCTTTCCGAATCTGCCGCTTTCGCCCGCTCCAGGAGACGAAAAAGAGCCTTCTTCGCGCAAAGACGATTGTGCCGCTCACAGTGCTCTCCTTAGCGCGGCTTCTCCGAAAGACGCCCGGGAGCAGCACTTAGCTCCGGACAGCATGGTACCATCGTCTTTAGCTTCTTTTGGGGTCCACATCCTAGCATAATACTTTTCCACTATGTCTGGCAGGGAGAAATTGTGCCAGCACAGAAAACTACTCCCACCGTGGTCGAGAGGATACACGGAGGTCTGCCAGGTGTTTTGCAGGAAAAAAAGGAAAGGTGTCCAAAACAGCTTCCAATCGAATGTTCATGTGATTGGAAAAACAGGAGAGTGCAAAAGTACTGTTTTCTATCAGTTGGCAAGCTGCGCACACAATCCCAGTCTTGTACAGCTTCCCTCTTCACCTTTCTGAAACTGCCGCTTTCGCCCGCTCCAGGAGACGAAAAAGAGCCTTCTTCGCGCAAAGACGATTGTGCCGCTCACAGTGCTCTCCTTAGCGCGGCTTCTGCCGAAAGACGCCCAGGAGCGGCGCTTAGCTCCAGAGAGCTCTGTACCTTCGTCTTTAGCGTCTCTTCTCGTCTACATCTTAGCCAAAGCTTTTCCACTATGTCTGGCAGGGAGAAACTGTGCCAGCACAGAAAACAACTCCCACCGTGGTCGAGAGGATACACGGAGGTCTGCCAGGTGTTTTGCAGGGAGAAAAGAAAAGGTGTCCAAAACAGCTTCCAATCGAATGTTCATGTGATTGGAAAAAACAGGAGAGTGCAAAAGTACTGTTTTCTATCAGTTGGCAAGCTGCGCACACAATCCCAGTCTTGTACAGCTTCCGTCTTCACCTTTCCGAAACTGCCGCTTTCGCCCGCTCCAGGAGACGAAAAAGAGCCTTCTTCGCGCAAAGACGATTGTGCCGCTCACAGTGCTCTCCTTAGCGCGGCTTCTGCCGAAAGACGCCCGGGAGCGGCGCTTAGCTCCAGAGAGCACTGTACCTTCGTCTTTAGCGTCTCTTTTCGTCTACATCTTAGCCAAAGCTTTTCCACTATGTCTGGCAGGGAGAAACTGTGCCAGCACAGAAAACAACTCCCACCGTGGTCGAGAGGATACACGGAGGTCTGCCAGGTGTTTTGCAGGGAGAAAAGAAAAGGTGTCCAAAACAGCTTCCAATCGAATGTTCATGTGATTGGAAAAAACAGGAGAGTGCAAAAGTACTGTTTTCTATCAGTTGTCAAGCTGCGCACACAATCCCAGTGTTGTACAGCTTCCTTCTTCACCTTTCCGAAACTGCCGCTTTCGCCCGCTCCAGGAGACGAAAAAGAGCCTTCTTCGCGCAAAGACGATTGTGCCGCTCACAGTGCTCTCCTTAGCGCGGCTTCTGCCGAAAGACGCCCGGGAGCGGCGCTTTGCTCCAGAGAGCACTGTACCTTCGTCTTTAGCGTCTCTTCTCGTCTACATCTTAGCCAAAGCTTTTCCACTATGTCTGGCAGGGAGAAACTGTGCCAGCACAGAAAACAACTCCCACCGTGGTCGAGAGGATACACGGAGGTCTGCCTGGTGTTTTGCAGGGAGAAAAGAAAAGGTGTCCAAAACAGCTTCCAATCGAATGTTCATGTGATTGGAAAAAACAGGAGAGTGCAAAAGTGCTGTTTTCTATCAGTTGGCAAGCTGCGCACACAATCCCAGTGTTGTACAGCTTCCTTCTTCACCATTCCGAAACTGCCGCTTTCGCCCGCTCCAGGAGACGAAAAAGAGCCTTCTTCGCGCAAAGACGATTGTGCCGCTCACAGTGCTCTCCTTAGCGCGGCTTCTGCCGAAAGACGCCCGGGAGCGGCGCTTAGCTCCAGAGAGCACTGTACCTTCGTCTTTAGCGTCTCTTCTCGTCTACATCTTAGCCAAAGCTTTTCCACTATGTCTGGCAGGGAGAAACTGTGCCAGCACAGAAAACAACTCCCAACGTGGTCGAGAGGATACACGGAGGTCTGCCAGGTGTTTTGCAGGGAGAAAAGAAAAGGTGTCCAAAACAGCTTCCAATCGAATGTTCATGTGATTGGAAAAAACAGGAGAGTGCAAAAGTACTGTTTTCTATCAGTTGGCAAGCTGCGCACACAATCCCAGTGTTGTACAGCTTCCTTCTTCACCTTTCCGAATCTGCCGCTTTCGCCCGCTCCAGGAGACGAAAAAGAGCCTTCTTCGCGCAAAGACGATTGTGCCGCTCACAGTGCTCTCCTTAGCGCGGCTTCTCCGAAAGACGCCCGGGAGCAGCACTTAGCTCCGGACAGCATGGTACCATCGTCTTTAGCTTCTTTTGGGGTCCACATCCTAGCATAATACTTTTCCACTATGTCTGGCAGGGAGAAACTCTGCCAGCACAGAAAACAACTCCCACCGTGGTCGAGAGGATACACGGAGGTCTGCCTGGTGTTTTGCAGGGAGAAAAGAAAAGGTGTCCAAAACAGCTTCCAATCCAATGTTCATGTGATTGGAAAAGTCAGGAGAGTGCAAAGGTACTGTTTTCTATCAGTTGGCAAGCTGCGCACACAATCCCAGTGATGTACAGCTTCCTTCTTCACCTTTCCGAAGCTGCCGCTTTCGCCCGCTCCAGGAGACGAAAAAGAGCCTTCTTCGCGCAAAGACGATTGTGCCGCTCACAGTGCTCTCCTTAGCGCGGCTTCTGCCGAAAGACGCCCGGGAGCGGCGCTTTGCTCCAGAGAGCACTGTACCTTCGTCTTTAGCGTCTCTTCCTGTCTACATCTTAGCCAAAGCTTTTCCACTATGTCTGGCAGGGAGAAACTGTGCCAGCACAGAAAACAACTCCCACCGTGGTCGAGAGGATACACGGAGGTCTGCCTGGTGTTTTGCAGGGAGAAAAGAAAAGGTGTCCAAAACAGCTTCCAATCGAATGTTCATGTGATTGGAAAAAACAGGAGAGTGCAAAAGTGCTGTTTTCTATCAGTTGGCAAGCTGCGCACACAATCCCAGTGTTGTACAGCTTCCTTCTTCACCTTTCCGAAACTGCCGCTTTCGCCCGCTCCAGGAGACGAAAAAGAGCCTTCTTCGCGCAAAGACGATTGTGCCGCTCACAGTGCTCTCCTTAGCGCGGCTTCTGCCGAAAGACGCCCGGGAGCGGCGCTTAGCTCCAGAGAGCACTGTACCTTCGTCTTTAGCGTCTCTTCTCGTCTACATCTTAGCCAAAGCTTTTCCACTATGTCTGGCAGGGAGAAACTGTGCCAGCACAGAAAACAACTCCCACCGTGGTCGAGAGGATACACGGAGGTCTGCCAGGTGTTTTGCAGGGAGAAAAGAAAAGGTGTCCAAAACAGCTTCCAATCGAATGTTCATGTGATTGGAAAAAACAGGAGAGTGCAAAAGTACTGTTTTCTATCAGTTGGCAAGCTGCGCACACAATCCCAGTGTTGTACAGCTTCCTTCTTCACCTTTCCGAATCTGCCGCTTTCGCCCGCTCCAGGAGACGAAAAAGAGCCTTCTTCGCGCAAAGACGATTGTGCCGCTCACAGTGCTCTCCTTAGCGCGGCTTCTCCGAAAGACGCCCGGGAGCAGCACTTAGCTCCGGACAGCATGGTACCATCGTCTTTAGCTTCTTTTGGGGTCCACATCCTAGCATAATACTTTTCCACTATGTCTGGCAGGGAGAAACTCTGCCAGCACAGAAAACAACTCCCACCGTGGTCGAGAGGATACACGGAGGTCTGCCTGGTGTTTTGCAGGGAGAAAAGAAAAGGTGTCCAAAACAGCTTCCAATCCAATGTTCATGTGATTGGAAAAGTCAGGAGAGTGCAAAGGTACTGTTTTCTATCAGTTGGCAAGCTGCGCACACAATCCCAGTGATGTACAGCTTCCTTCTTCACCTTTCCGAAGCTGCCGCTTTCGCCCGCTCCAGGAGACGAAAAAGAGCCTTCTTCGCGCAAAGACGATTGTGCCGCTCACAGTGCTCTCCTTAGCGCGGCTTCTCCGAAAGACGCCCGGGAGCAGCATTTTGCTCCGGACAGCATGGTACCATCGTCTTTAGCGTCTTTTGTGGTCTACATTGAAGTAGAAAGCTTTTCCACAATGTCTGGCACGGAGAAACTGTGCCAGCACAGAAAACTACTCCCACCATGGTCGAGAGGATACACGGAGGTCTGCCAGGTGTTTTGCAGGGAGAAAAGTAAAGGTGTCCAAAACAGATTCCAATCGAATGTTCATGTGATTGGAAAAGTCAGGAGAGTGCAAAGGTACTGTTTTCTATCAGTTGGCAAGCTGCGCACACAATCCCAGTCTTGTACAGCTTCCTTCTTCACCTTTCCGAAGCTGCCGCTTTCGCCCGCTCCAGGAGACGAAAAAGAGCCTTCTTCGCGCAAAGACGATTGTGCCGCTCACAGTGCTCTCCTTAGCGCGGCTTCTCCTAAAGACGCCCGGGAGCAGCACTTTGCTCCGGACAGCATGGTACCATCGTCTTTAGCGTCTTTTGTGGTCTACATGGAAGTAGAAAGCTTTTCCACTATGTCTGGCAGGGAGAAATTGTGCCAGCACAGAAAACAACTCCCACCGTGGTCGAGAGGATACACGGAGGTCTGCCAGGTGTTTTGCAGGGAAAAAAGAAAAGGTGTCCAAAACAGCTTCCAATCGAATGTTCATGTGATTGGAAAAACAGGAGAGTGCAAAAGTACTGTTTTCTATCAGTTGGCAAGCTGCGCACACAATCCCAGTCTTGTACAGCTTCCCTCTTCACCTTTCCGAAACTGCCGCTTTCGCCCGCTCCAGGAGACGAAAAAGAGCCTTCTTCGCGCAAAGACGATTGTGCCGCTCACAGTGCTCTCCTTAGCGCGGCTTCTGCCGAAAGACGCCCGGGAGCGGCGCTTAGCTCCAGAGAGCACTGTACCTTCGTCTTTAGCGTCTCTTCTCGTCTACATCTTAGCCAAAGCTTTTCCACTATGTCTGGCAGGGAGAAACTGTGCCAGCACAGAAAACAACTCCCACCGTGGTCGAGAGGATACACGGAGGTCTGCCAGGTGTTTTGCAGGGAGAAAAGAAAAGGTGTCCAAAACAGCTTCCAATCGAATGTTCATGTGATTGGAAAAAACAGGAGAGTGCAAAAGTACTGTTTTCTATCAGTTGGCAAGCTGCGCACACAATCCCAGTGTTGTACAGCTTCCTTCTTCACCTTTCCGAATCTGCCGCTTTCGCCCGCTCCAGGAGACGAAAAAGAGCCTTCTTCGCGCAAAGACGATTGTGCCGCTCACAGTGCTCTCCTTAGCGCGGCTTCTCCGAAAGACGCCCGGGAGCAGCACTTAGCTCCGGACAGCATGGTACCATCGTCTTTAGCTTCTTTTGGGGTCCACATCCTAGCATAATACTTTTCCACTATGTCTGGCAGGGAGAAACTCTGCCAGCACAGAAAACAACTCCCACAGTGGTCGAGGGGATGCACGGAGGTCTTCCAGGTGTTTTGCAGGGAGAAAAGAAAAGGTGTCCAAAACAGCTTCCAATCGAATGTTCATGTGATTGGAAACAACAGGAGAGTGCAAAAGTACTGTTTTCTATCAGTTGGCAAGCTGCGCACACAATCCCAGTCTTGTACAGCTTCCTTCTTCACCTTTCCGAAGCTGCCGCTTTCGCCCGCTCCAGGAGACGAAAAAGAGCCTTCTTCGCGCAAAGACGATTGTGCCGCTCACAGTGCTCTCCTTAGCGCGGCTTCTCCGAAAGACGCCCGGGAGCAGCACTTAGCTCCGGACAGCATGGTACCATCGTCTTTAGCGTCTTTTGTGGTCTACATGGAAGTAGAAAGCTTTTCCACTATGTCTGGCAGGGAGAAACTGTGCCAGCACAGAAAACAACTCCCACCGTGGTCGAGAGGATACACGGAGGTCTGCCTGGTGTTTTGCAGGGAGAAAAGAAAAGGTGTCCAAAACAGCTTCCAATCCAATGTTCATGTGATTGGAAAAGTCAGGAGAGTGCAAAGGTACTGTTTTCTATCAGTTGGCAAGCTGCGCACACAATCCCAGTGATGTACAGCTTCCTTCTTCACCTTTCCGAAGCTGCCGCTTTCGCCCGCTCCAGGAGACGAAAAAGAGCCTTCTTCGCGCAAAGACCATTGTGCCTCTCACAGTGCTCTCCTTAGCGCGGCTTCTCCGAAAGACGCCCGGGAGCAGCATTTTGCTCCGGACAGCATGGTACCATCGTCTTTAGCGTCTTTTGTGGTCTACATTGAAGTAGAAAGCTTTTCCACAATGTCTGGCACGTAGAAACTGTGCCAGCACAGAAAACTACTCCCACCATGGTCGAGAGGATACACGGAGGTCTGCCAGGTGTTTTGCAGGGAGAAAAGTAAAGGTGTCCAAAACAGCTTCCAATCGAATGTTCATGTGATTGGAAAAGTCAGGAGAGTGCAAAGGTACTGTTTTCTATCAGTTGGCAAGCTGCGCACACAATCCCAGTCTTGTACAGCTTCCTTCTTCACCTTTCCGAAGCTGCCGCTTTCGCCCGCTCCAGGAGACGAAAAAGAGCCTTCTTCGCGCAAAGACGATTGTGCCGCTCACAGTGCTCTCCTTAGCGCGGCTTCTCCTAAAGACGCCCGGGAGCAGCACTTTGCTCCGGACAGCATGGTACCATCGTCTTTAGCGTCTTTTGTGGTCTACATGGAAGTAGAAAGCTTTTCCACTATGTCTGGCAGGGAGAAATTGTGCCAGCACAGAAAACAACTCCCACCGTGGTCGAGAGGATACACGGAGGTCTGCCAGGTGTTTTGCAGGGAGAAAAGAAAAGGTGTCCAAAACAGCTTCCAATCGAATGTTCATGTGATTGGAAAAAACAGGAGAGTGCAAAAGTACTGTTTTCTATCAGTTGGCAAGCTGCGCACACAATCCCAGTCTTGTACAGCTTCCCTCTTCACCTTTCCGAAACTGCCGCTTTCGCCCGCTCCAGGAGACGAAAAAGAGCCTTCTTCGCGCAAAGACGATTGTGCCGCTCACAGTGCTCTCCTTAGCGCGGCTTCTGCCGAAAGACCCCCAGGAGCGTCGCTTAGCTCCAGAGAGCTCTGTACCTTCGTCTTTAGCGTCTCTTCTCGTCTACATCTTAGCCAAAGCTTTTCCACTATGTCTGGCAGGGAGAAACTGTGCCAGCACAGAAAACAACTCCCACCGTGGTCGAGAGGATACACGGAGGTCTGCCAGGTGTTTTGCAGGGAGAAAAGAAAAGGTGTCCAAAACAGCTTCCAATCGAATGTTCATGTGATTGGAAAAAACAGGAGAGTGCAAAAGTACTGTTTTCTATCAGTTGGCAAGCTGCGCACACAATCCCAGTCTTGTACAGCTTCCTTCTTCACCTTTCCGAAACTGCCGCTTTCGCCCGCTCCAGGAGACGAAAAAGAGCCTTCTTCGCGCAAAGACGATTGTGCCGCTCACAGTGCTCTCCTTAGCGCGGCTTCTGCCGAAAGACGCCCGGGAGCGGCGCTTAGCTCCAGAGAGCACTGTACCTTCGTCTTTAGCGTCTCTTCTCGTCTACATCTTAGCCAAAGCTTTTCCACTATGTCTGGCAGGGAGAAACTGTGCCAGCACAGAAAACAACTCCCAACGTGGTCGAGAGGATACACGGAGGTCTGCCTGGTGTTTTGCAGGGAGAAAAGAAAAGGTGTCCAAAACAGCTTCCAATCCAATGTTCATGTGATTGGAAAAGTCAGGAGAGTGCAAAGGTACTGTTTTCTATCAGTTGGCAAGCTGCGCACACAATCCCAGTGATGTACAGCTTCCTTCTTCACCTTTCCGAAGCTGCCGCTTTCGCCCGCTCCAGGAGACGAAAAAGAGCCTTCTTCGCGCAAAGACGATTGTGCCGCTCACAGTGCTCTCCTTAGCGCGGCTTCTCCGAAAGACGCCCGGGAGCAGCACTTACCTCCGGACAGCATGGTACCATCGTCTTTAGCTTCTTTTGGGGTCCACATCGTAGCATAATACTTTTCCACTATGTCTGGCAGGGAGAAACTCTGCCAGCACAGAAAACAACTCCCACTGTGGTCGAGGGGATGCACGGAGGTCTGCCAGGTGTTTTGCAGGGAGAAAAGAAAAGGTGTCCAAAACAGCTTCCAATCGAATGTTCATGTGATTGGAAACAACAGGAGAGTGCAAAAGTACTGTTTTCTATCATTGGCAAGCTGCGCACACAATCCCAGTCTTATACAGCTTCCTTCTTCACCTTTCCGAAGCTGCCGCTTTCGCCCGCTCCAGGAGACGAAAAAGAGCCTTCTTCGCGCAAAGACGATTGTGCCGCTCACAGTGCTCTCCTTAGCGCGGCTTCTCCGAAAGACGCCCGGGAGCAGCACTTTGCTCCGGACAGCATGGTACCATCGTCTTTAGCTTCTTTTGGGGTCCACATCGTAGCATAATACTTTTCCACTATGTCTGGCAGGGAGAAACTCTGCCAGCACAGAAAACAACTCCCACTGTGGTCGAGGGGATGCTCGGAGGTCTGCCAGGTGTTTTGCAGGGAGAAAAGAAAAGGTGTCCAAAACAGCTTCCAATCGAATGTTCATGTGATTGGAAACAACAGGAGAGTGCAAAAGTACTGTTTTCTATCATTTGGCAAGCTGCGCACACAATCCCAGTGTTGTACAGCTTCCTTCTTCACCTTTCCGAAGCTGCCGCTTTCGCCCGCTCCAGGGGACGAAAAAGAGCCTTCTTCGCGCAAAGACGATTGTGCCGCTCACAGTGCTCTCCTTAGCGCGGCTTCTCCGAAAGACGCCCGGGAGCAGCATTTTGCTCCGGACAGCATGGTACCATCGTCTTTAGCGTCTTTTGTGGTCTACATGGAAGTAGAAAGCTTTTCCACTATGTCTGGCAGGGAGAAACTGTGCCAGCACAGAAAACAACTCCCACCGTGGTCGAGAGGATACACGGAGGTCTGCCAGGTGTTTTGCAGGGAGAAAAGAAAAGGTGTCCAAAACAGCTTCCAATCGAATGTTCATGTGATTGGAAAAAACAGGAGAGTGCAAAAGTACTGTTTTCTATCAGTTGGCAAGCTGCGCACACAATCCCAGTCTTGTACAGCTTCCTTCTTCACCTTTCCGAAACTGCCGCTTTCGCCCGCTCCAGGAGACGAAAAAGAGCCTTCTTCGCGCAAAGACGATTGTGCCGCTCACAGTGCTCTCCTTAGCGCGGCTTCTGCCGAAAGACGCCCGGGAGCGGCGCTTAGCTCCAGAGAGCACTGTACCTTCGTCTTTAGCGTCTCTTCTCGTCTACATCTTAGCCAAAGCTTTTCCACTATGTCTGGCAGGGAGAAACTGTGCCAGCACAGAAAACAACTCCCACCGTGGTCGAGAGGATACACGGAGGTCTGCCTGGTGTTTTGCAGGGAGAAAAGAAAAGGTGTCCAAAACAGCTTCCAATCCAATGTTCATGTGATTGGAAAAGTCAGGAGAGTGCAAAGGTACTGTTTTCTATCAGTTGGCAAGTTGCGCACACAATCCCAGTGATGTACAGCTTCCTTCTTCACCTTTCCGAAGCTGCCGCTTTCGCCCGCTCCAGGAGACGAAAAAGAGCCTTCTTCGCGCAAAGACGATTGTGCCGCTCACAGTGCTCTCCTTAGCGCGGCTTCTCCGAAAGACGCCCGGGAGCAGCACTTACCTCCGGACAGCATGGTACCATCGTCTTTAGCTTCTTTTGGGGTCCACATCGTAGCATAATACTTTTCCACTATGTCTGGCAGGGAGAAACTCTGCCAGCACAGAAAACAACTCCCACTGTGGTCGAGGGGATGCACGGAGGTCTGCCAGGTGTTTTGCAGGGAGAAAAGAAAAGGTGTCCAAAACAGCTTCCAATCGAATGTTCATGTGATTGGAAACAACAGGAGAGTGCAAAAGTACTGTTTTCTATCATTGGCAAGCTGCGCACACAATCCCAGTCTTATACAGCTTCCTTCTTCACCTTTCCGAAGCTGCCGCTTTCGCCCGCTCCAGGAGACGAAAAAGAGCCTTCTTCGCGCAAAGACGATTGTGCCGCTCACAGTGCTCTCCTTAGCGCGGCTTCTCCGAAAGACGCCCGGGAGCAGCACTTTGCTCCGGACAGCATGGTACCATCGTCTTTAGCTTCTTTTGGGGTCCACATCGTAGCATAATACTTTTCCACTATGTCTGGCAGGGAGAAACTCTGCCAGCACAGAAAACAACTCCCACTGTGGTCGAGGGGATGCTCGGAGGTCTGCCAGGTGTTTTGCAGGGAGAAAAGAAAAGGTGTCCAAAACAGCTTCCAATCGAATGTTCATGTGATTGGAAACAACAGGAGAGTGCAAAAGTACTGTTTTCTATCATTTGGCAAGCTGCGCACACAATCCCAGTGTTGTACAGCTTCCTTCTTCACCTTTCCGAAGCTGCCGCTTTCGCCCGCTCCAGGGGACGAAAAAGAGCCTTCTTCGCGCAAAGACGATTGTGCCGCTCACAGTGCTCTCCTTAGCGCGGCTTCTCCGAAAGACGCCCGGGAGCAGCATTTTGCTCCGGACAGCATGGTACCATCGTCTTTAGCGTCTTTTGTGGTCTACATGGAAGTAGAAAGCTTTTCCACTATGTCTGGCAGGGAGAAACTGTGCCAGCACAGAAAACAACTCCCACCGTGGTCGAGAGGATACACGGAGGTCTGCCAGGTGTTTTGCAGGGAGAAAAGAAAAGGTGTCCAAAACAGCTTCCAATCGAATGTTCATGTGATTGGAAACAACAGGAGAGTGCAAAAGTACTGTTTTCTATCATTTGGCAAGCTGCGCACACAATCCCAGTCTTGTACAGCTTCCTTCTTCACCTTTCCGAAGCTGCCGCTTTCGCCCGCTCCAGGAGACGAAAAAGAGCCTTCTTCGCGCAAAGACGATTGTGCCGCTCACAGTGCTCTCCTTAGCGCGGCTTCTCCGAAAGACGCCCGGGAGCAGCACTTACCTCCGGACAGCATGGTACCATCGTCTTTAGCTTCTTTTGGGGTCCACATCGTAGCATAATACTTTTCCACTATGTCTGGCAGGGAGAAACTGTGCCAGCACAGAAAACAACTCCCACCGTGGTCGAGAGGATACACGGAGGTCTGCCAGGTGTTTTGCAGGGAAAAAAGTAAAGGTGTCCAAAACAGCTTCCAATCGAATGTTCATGTGATTGGAAACAACAGGAGAGTGCAAAAGTACTGTTTTCTATCAGTTGGCAAGCTGCGCACACAATCCCAGTCTTGTACAGCTTCCCTCTTCCCCTTTCCGAAACTGCCGCTTTCGCCCGCTCCAGGAGACGAAAAAGAGCCTTTTTCGCGCAAAGACGATTGTGCCGCTCACAGTGCTCTCCTTAGCGCGGCTTCTGCCGAAAGACGCCCAGGAGCGGCGCTTAGCTCCAGAGAGCACTGTACCTTCGTCTTTAGCGTCTCTTCTCGTCTACATCTTAGCCAAAGCTTTTCCACTATGTCTGGCAGGGAGAAACTGTGCCAGCACAGAAAACAACTCCCACCGTGGTCGAGAGGATACACGGAGTTCTGCCTGGTGTTTTGCAGGGAGAAAAGGTGTCCAAAACAGCTTCCAATCGAATGTTCATGTGATTGGAAAAAACAGGAGAGTGCAAAAGTACTGTTTTCTATCAGTTGGCAAGCTGCGCACACAATCCCAGTCTTGTACAGCTTCCTTCTTCACCTTTCCGAAGCTGCCGCTTTCGCCCGCTCCAGGAGACGAAAAAGAGCCTTCTTCGCGCAAAGACGATTGTGCCGCTCACAGTGCTCTCCTTAGCGCGGCTTCTGCCGAAAGACGCCCGGGAGCGGCGCTTAGCTCCAGAGAGCACTGTACCTTCGTCTTTAGCGTCTCTTCTCGTCTACATCTTAGCCAAAGCTTTTCCACTATGTCTGGCAGGGAGAAACTGTGCCAGCACAGAAAACAACTCCCACCGTGGTCGAGAGGATACACGGAGGTCTGCCTGGTGTTTTGCAGGGAGAAAAGAAAAGGTGTCCAAAACAGCTTCCAATCCAATGTTCATGTGATTGGAAAAGTCAGGAGAGTGCAAAGGTACTGTTTTCTATCAGTTGGCAAGCTGCGCACACAATCCCAGTGATGTACAGCTTCCTTCTTCACCTTTCCGAAGCTGCCGCTTTCGCCCGCTCCAGGAGACGAAAAAGAGCCTTCTTCGCGCAAAGACGATTGTGCCGCTCACAGTGCTCTCCTTAGCGCGGCTTCTCCGAAAGACGCCCGGGAGCAGCACTTACCTCCGGACAGCATGGTACCATCGTCTTTAGCTTCTTTTGGGGTCCACATCGTAGCATAATACTTTTCCACTATGTCTGGCAGGGAGAAACTCTGCCAGCACAGAAAACAACTCCCACTGTGGTCGAGGGGATGCACGGAGGTCTGCCAGGTGTTTTGCAGGGAGAAAAGAAAAGGTGTCCAAAACAGCTTCCAATCGAATGTTCATGTGATTGGAAACAACAGGAGAGTGCAAAAGTACTGTTTTCTATCATTGGCAAGCTGCGCACACAATCCCAGTCTTATACAGCTTCCTTCTTCACCTTTCCGAAGCTGCCGCTTTCGCCCGCTCCAGGAGACGAAAAAGAGCCTTCTTCGCGCAAAGACGATTGTGCCGCTCACAGTGCTCTCCTTAGCGCGGCTTCTCCGAAAGACGCCCGGGAGCAGCACTTTGCTCCGGACAGCATGGTACCATCGTCTTTAGCTTCTTTTGGGGTCCACATCGTAGCATAATACTTTTCCACTATGTCTGGCAGGGAGAAACTCTGCCAGCACAGAAAACAACTCCCACTGTGGTCGAGGGGATGCTCGGAGGTCTGCCAGGTGTTTTGCAGGGAGAAAAGAAAAGGTGTCCAAAACAGCTTCCAATCGAATGTTCATGTGATTGGAAACAACAGGAGAGTGCAAAAGTACTGTTTTCTATCATTTGGCAAGCTGCGCACACAATCCCAGTGTTGTACAGCTTCCTTCTTCACCTTTCCGATGCTGCCGCTTTCGCCCGCTCCAGGGGACGAAAAAGAGCCTTCTTCGCGCAAAGACGATTGTGCCGCTCACAGTGCTCTCCTTAGCGCGGCTTCTCCGAAAGACGCCCGGGAGCAGCATTTTGCTCCGGACAGCATGGTACCATCGTCTTTAGCGTCTTTTGTGGTCTACATGGAAGTAGAAAGCTTTTCCACTATGTCTGGCAGGGAGAAACTGTGCCAGCACAGAAAACAACTCCCACCGTGGTCGAGAGGATACACGGAGGTCTGCCAGGTGTTTTGCAGGGAGAAAAGAAAAGGTGTCCAAAACAGCTTCCAATCGAATGTTCATGTGATTGGAAACAACAGGAGAGTGCAAAAGTACTGTTTTCTATCATTTGGCAAGCTGCGCACACAATCCCAGTCTTGTACAGCTTCCTTCTTCACCTTTCCGAAGCTGCCGCTTTCGCCCGCTCCAGGAGACGAAAAAGAGCCTTCTTCGCGCAAAGACGATTTTGCCGCTCACAGTGCTCTCCTTAGCGCGGCTTCTCCGAAAGACGCCCGGGAGCAGCACTTACCTCCGGACAGCATGGTACCATCGTCTTTAGCTTCTTTTGGGGTCCACATCGTAGCATAATACTTTTCCACTATGTCTGGCAGGGAGAAACTGTGCCAGCACAGAAAACAACTCCCACCGTGGTCGAGAGGATACACGGAGGTCTGCCAGGTGTTTTGCAGGGAAAAAAGTAAAGGTGTCCAAAACAGCTTCCAATCGAATGTTCATGTGATTGGAAACAACAGGAGAGTGCAAAAGTACTGTTTTCTATCAGTTGGCAAGCTGCGCACACAATCCCAGTCTTGTACAGCTTCCCTCTTCCCCTTTCCGAAACTGCCGCTTTCGCCCGCTCCAGGAGACGAAAAAGAGCCTTTTTCGCGCAAAGACGATTGTGCCGCTCACAGTGCTCTCCTTAGCGCGGCTTCTGCCGAAAGACGCCCAGGAGCGGCGCTTAGCTCCAGAGAGCACTGTACCTTCGTCTTTAGCGTCTCTTCTCGTCTACATCTTAGCCAAAGCTTTTCCACTATGTCTGGCAGGGAGAAACTGTGCCAGCACAGAAAACAACTCCCACCGTGGTCGAGAGGATACACGGAGTTCTGCCTGGTGTTTTGCAGGGAGAAAAGGTGTCCAAAACAGCTTCCAATCGAATGTTCATGTGATTGGAAAAAACAGGAGAGTGCAAAAGTACTGTTTTCTATCAGTTGGCAAGCTGCGCACACAATCCCAGTCTTGTACAGCTTCCTTCTTCACCTTTCCGAAACTGCCGCTTTCGCCCGCTCCAGGAGACGAAAAAGAGCCTTCTTCGCGCAAAGACGATTGTGCCGCTCACAGTGCTCTCCTTAGCGCGGCTTCTGCCGAAAGACGCCCGGGAGCGGCGCTTAGCTCCAGAGAGCACTGTACCTTCGTCTTTAGCGTCTCTTCTCGTCTACATCTTAGCCAAAGCTTTTCCACTATGTCTGGCAGGGAGAAACTGTGCCAGCACAGAAAACAACTCCCACCGTGGTCGAGAGGATACACGGAGGTCTGCCTGGTGTTTTGCAGGGAGAAAAGAAAAGGTGTCCAAAACAGCTTCCAATCCAATGTTCATGTGATTGGAAAAGTCAGGAGAGTGCAAAGGTACTGTTTTCTATCAGTTGGCAAGCTGCGCACACAATCCCAGTGATGTACAGCTTCCTTCTTCACCTTTCCGAAGCTGCCGCTTTCGCCCGCTCCAGGAGACGAAAAAGAGCCTTCTTCGCGCAAAGACGATTGTGCCGCTCACAGTGCTCTCCTTAGCGCGGCTTCTCCGAAAGACGCCCGGGAGCAGCACTTAGCTCCGGACAGCATGGTACCATCGTCTTTAGCTTCTTTTGGGGTCCACATCGTAGCATAATACTTTTCCACTATGTCTGGCAGGGAGAAACTCTGCCAGCACAGAAAACAACTCCCACTGTGGTCGAGGGGATGCACGGAGGTCTGCCAGGTGTTTTGCAGGGAGAAAAGAAAAGGTGTCCAAAACAGCTTCCAATCGAATGTTCATGTGATTGGAAACAACAGGAGAGTGCAAAAGTACTGTTTTCTATCATTGGCAAGCTGCGCACACAATCCCAGTCTTATACAGCTTCCTTCTTCACCTTTCCGAAGCTGCCGCTTTCGCCCGCTCCAGGAGACGAAAAAGAGCCTTCTTCGCGCAAAGACGATTGTGCCGCTCACAGTGCTCTCCTTAGCGCGGCTTCTCCGAAAGACGCCCGGGAGCAGCACTTTGCTCCGGACAGCATGGTACCATCGTCTTTAGCTTCTTTTGGGGTCCACATCGTAGCATAATACTTTTCCACTATGTCTGGCAGGGAGAAACTCTGCCAGCACAGAAAACAACTCCCACTGTGGTCGAGGGGATGCTCGGAGGTCTGCCAGGTGTTTTGCAGGGAGAAAAGAAAAGGTGTCCAAAACAGCTTCCAATGGAATGTTCATGTGATTGGAAACAACAGGAGAGTGCAAAAGTACTGTTTTCTATCATTTGGCAAGCTGCGCACACAATCCCAGTGTTGTACAGCTTCCTTCTTCACCTTTCCGAAGCTGCCGCTTTCGCCCGCTCCAGGGGACGAAAAAGAGCCTTCTTCGCGCAAAGACGATTGTGCCGCTCACAGTGCTCTCCTTAGCGCGGCTTCTCCGAAAGACGCCCGGGAGCAGCATTTTGCTCCGGACAGCATGGTACCATCGTCTTTAGCGTCTTTTGTGGTCTACATGGAAGTAGAAAGCTTTTCCACTATGTCTGGCAGGGAGAAACTGTGCCAGCACAGAAAACAACTCCCACCGTGGTCGAGAGGATACACGGAGGTCTGCCAGGTGTTTTGCAGGGAGAAAAGAAAAGGTGTCCAAAACAGCTTCCAATCGAATGTTCATGTGATTGGAAACAACAGGAGAGTGCAAAAGTACTGTTTTCTATCATTTGGCAAGCTGCGCACACAATCCCAGTCTTGTACAGCTTCCTTCTTCACCTTTCCGAAGCTGCCGCTTTCGCCCGCTCCAGGAGACGAAAAAGAGCCTTCTTCGCGCAAAGACGATTGTGCCGCTCACAGTGCTCTCCTTAGCGCGGCTTCTCCGAAAGACGCCCGGGAGCAGCACTTACCTCCGGACAGCATGGTACCATCGTCTTTAGCTTCTTTTGGGGTCCACATCGTAGCATAATACTTTTCCACTATGTCTGGCAGGGAGAAACTGTGCCAGCACAGAAAACAACTCCCACCGTGGTCGAGAGGATACACGGAGGTCTGCCAGGTGTTTTGCAGGGAAAAAAGTAAAGGTGTCCAAAACAGCTTCCAATCGAATGTTCATGTGATTGGAAACAACAGGAGAGTGCAAAAGTACTGTTTTCTATCATTTGGCAAGCTGCGCACACAATCCCAGTCTTGTACAGCTTCCCTCTTCCCCTTTCCGAAACTGCCGCTTTCGCCCGCTCCAGGAGACGAAAAAGAGCCTTTTTCGCGCAAAGACGATTGTGCCGCTCACAGTGCTCTCCTTAGCGCGGCTTCTGCCGAAAGACGCCCAGGAGCGGCGCTTAGCTCCAGAGAGCACTGTACCTTCGTCTTTAGCGTCTCTTCTCGTCTACATCTTAGCCAAAGCTTTTCCACTATGTCTGGCAGGGAGAAACTGTGCCAGCACAGAAAACAACTCCCACCGTGGTCGAGAGGATACACGGAGTTCTGCCTGGTGTTTTGCAGGGAGAAAAGGTGTCCAAAACAGCTTCCAATCGAATGTTCATGTGATTGGAAAAAACAGGAGAGTGCAAAGGTACTGTTTTCTATCAGTTGGCAAGCTGCGCACACAATCCCAGTGATGTACAGCTTCCTTCTTCACCTTTCCGAAGCTGCCGCTTTCGCCCGCTCCAGGAGACGAAAAAGAGACTTCTTCGCGCAAAGACGATTGTGCCGCTCACAGTGCTCTCCTTAGCGCGGCTTCTCCGAAAGACGCCCGGGAGCAGCACTTAGCTCCGGACAGCCTGGTACCATCGTCTTTAGCTTCTTTTGGGGTCCACATCGTAGCATAATACTTTTCCACTATGTCTGGCAGGGAGAAAGTCTGCCAGCACAGAAAACAACTCCCACTGTGGTCAAGGGGATGCACGGAGGTCTGCCAGGTGTTTTGCAGGGAGAAAAGAAAAGGTGTCCAAAACAGCTTCCAATGGAATGTTCATGTGATTGGAAACAACAGGAGAGTGCAAAAGTACTGTTTTCTATCATTTGGCAAGCTGCGCACACAATCCCAGTGTTGTACAGCTTCCTTCTTCACCTTTCCGAAGCTGCCGCTTTCGCCCGCTCCAGGAGACGAAAAAGAGCCTTCGTCGCGCAAAAACAATTTTGCCGCTCACAGTTCTCTCCTTAGCGCGGCTTCTCCGAAAGACGCCCGGGAGCAGCACTTTGCTTCTGACAGCATGGTACCATCGTCTTTAGCGTCTTTTGTGGTCTACAGGGAAGTAGAAAGCTTTTCCACTACGTCTGGCAGGGAGAAACTGTGCCAGCACAGAAAACAACTCCCACCGTGGTCGAGAGGATACACGGAGGTCTGCCTGGTGTTTTGCAGGGAGAAAAGAAAAGGTGTCCAAAACAGCTTCCAATCGAATGTTCATGTGATTGGAAAAGTCAGGAGAGTGCAAAGGTACTGTTTTCTATCAGTTGGCAAGCTGCGCACACAATCCCAGTGTTGTACAGCTTCCTTCTTCACCTTTCCGAAGCTGCCGCTTTCGCCCGCTCCAGGAGACGAAAAAGAGCCTTCTTCGCGCAAAGACGATTGTGCCGCTCACAGTGCTCTCCTTAGCGCGGCTTCTCCGAAAGACGCCCGGGAGCAGCACTTAGCTCCGGACAGCATGGTACCATCGTCTTTAGCTTCTTTTGGGGTCCACATCGTAGCATAATACTTTTCCACTATGTCTGACAGGGAGAAACTCTGCCAGCACAGAAAACAACTCCCACTGTGGTCGAGGGGATGCACGGAGGTCTGCCAGGTGTTTTGCAGGGAGAAAAGTAAAGGTGTCCAAAACAGCTTCCAATCGAATGTTCATGTGATTGGAAACAACAGGAGAGTGCAAAAGTACTGTTTTCTATCATTTGGCAAGCTGCGCACACAATCCCAGTCTTGTACAGCTTCCTTCTTCACCTTTCCGAAGCTGCCGCTTTCGCCTGCTCCAGGAGACGAAAAAGAGCCTTCTTCGCGCAAAGACGATTGTGCCGCTCACAGTGCTCTCCTTAGCACGGCTTCTGCCGAAAGACGCCCGGGAGCGGCGCTTAGCTCCAGAGAGCACTGTACCTTCGTCTTTAGCGTCTCTTCTCGTCTACATCTTAGCCAAAGCTTTTCCACAATGTCTGGCAGGGAGAAAATGTGCCAGCACAGAAAACAACTCCCACCGTGGTCGAGAGGATACACGGAGGTCTGCCAGGTGTTTTGCAGGGAGAAAAGAAAAGGTGTCCAAAACAGCTTCCAATCGAATGTTCATGTGATTGGAAACAACAGGAGAGTGCAAAAGTACTGTTTTCTATCAGTTGGCAAGCTGCGCACACAATCCCAGTGTTGTACAGCTTCCTTCTTCACCTTTCCGAAGCTGCCGCTTTCGCCCGCTCCAGGAGACGAAAAAGAGCCTTCTTCGCGCAAAGACGATTGTGCCGCTCACAGTGCTCTCCTTAGCGCGGCTTCTGCCGAAAGACGCCCAGGAGCGGCGCTTAGCTCCAGAGAGCACTGTACCTTCGTCTTTAGCGTCTCTTCTCGTCTACATCTTAGCCAAAGCTTTTCCACTATGTCTGGCAGGGAGAAACTGTGCCAGCACAGAAAACAACTCCCACCGTGGTCGAGAGGATACACGGAGTTCTGCCTGGTGTTTTGCAGGGAGAAAAGGTGTCCAAAACAGCTTCCAATCGAATGTTCATGTGATTGGAAAAAACAGGAGAGTGCAAAAGTACTGTTTTCTATCAGTTGGCAAGCTGCGCACACAATCCCAGTCTTGTACAGCTTCCTTCTTCACCTTTCCGAAACTGCCGCTTTCGCCCGCTCCAGGAGACGAAAAAGAGCCTTCTTCGCGCAAAGACGATTGTGCCGCTCACAGTGCTCTCCTTAGCGCGGCTTCTGCCGAAAGACGCCCGGGAGCGGCGCTTAGCTCCAGAGAGCACTGTACCTTCGTCTTTAGCGTCTCTTCTCGTCTACATCTTAGCCAAAGCTTTTCCACTATGTCTGGCAGGGAGAAACTGTGCCAGCACAGAAAACAACTCCCACCGTGGTCGAGAGGATACACGGAGGTCTGCCTGGTGTTTTGCAGGGAGAAAAGAAAAGGTGTCCAAAACAGCTTCCAATGGAATGTTCATGTGATTGGAAAAGTCAGGAGAGTGCAAAGGTACTGTTTTCTATCAGTTGGCAAGCTGCGCACACAATCCCAGTGATGTACAGCTTCCTTCTTCACCTTTCCGAAGCTGCCGCTTTCGCCCGCTCCAGGAGACGAAAAAGAGCCTTCTTCGCGCAAAGACGATTGTGCCGCTCACAGTGCTCTCCTTAGCGCGGCTTCTCCGAAAGACGCCCGGGAGCAGCACTTACCTCCGGACAGCATGGTACCATCGTCTTTAGCTTCTTTTGGGGTCCACATCGTAGCATAATACTTTTCCACTATGTCTGGCAGGGAGAAACTCTGCCAGCACAGAAAACAACTCCCACTGTGGTCGAGGGGATGCACGGAGGTCTGCCAGGTGTTTTGCAGGGAGAAAAGAAAAGGTGTCCAAAACAGCTTCCAATCGAATGTTCATGTGATTGGAAACAACAGGAGAGTGCAAAAGTACTGTTTTCTATCATTGGCAAGCTGCGCACACAATCCCAGTGTTGTACAGCTTCCTTCTTCACCTTTCCGAAGCTGCCGCTTTCGCCCGCTCCAGGAGACGAAAAAGAGCCTTCTTCGCGCAAAGACGATTGTGCCGCTCACAGTGCTCTCCTTAGCGCGGCTTCTCCGAAAGACGCCCGGGAGCAGCACTTTGCTCCGGACAGCATGGTACCATCGTCTTTAGCGTCTTTTGTGGTCTACATGGAAGTAGAAAGCTTTTCCACTATGTCTGGCAGGGAGAAACTGTGCCAGCACAGAAAACAACTCCCACCGTGGTCGAGAGGATACACGGAGGTCTGCCTGGTGTTTTGCAGGGAGAAAAGAAAAGGTGTCCAAAACAGCTTCCAATCCAATGTTCATGTGATTGGAAAAGTCAGGAGAGTGCAAAGGTACTGTTTTCTATCAGTTGGCAAGCTGCGCACACATTCCCAGTGATGTACAGCTTCCTTCTTCACCTTTCCGAAGCTGCCGCTTTCGCCCGCTCCAGGAGACGAAAATGAGCCTTCTTCGCGCAAAGACGATTGTGCCGCTCACAGTTCTCTCCTTAGCGCGGCTTCTCCGAAAGACGCCCGGGAGCAGCACTTAGCTCCGGACAGCATGGTACCATCGTCTTTAGCTTCTTTTGGGGTCCACATCGTAGCAGAATACTTTTCCACTATGTCTGGCAGGGAGAAACTCTGCCAGCACAGAAAACAACTCCCACCGTGGTCGAGAGGATACACGGAGGTCTGCCAGGTGTTTTGCAGGGAGAAAAGAAAAGGTGTCCAAAACAGCTTCCAATCGAATGTTCATGTGATTGGAAACAACAGGAGAGTGCAAAAGTACTGTTTTCTATCATTTGGCAAGCTGCGCACACAATCCCAGTCTTGTACAGCTTCCTTCTTCACCTTTCCGGAGCTGCCGCTTTCGCCCGCTCCAGGAGACGAAAAAGAGCCTTCTTCGCGCAAAGACGATTGTGCCGCTCACAGTGCTCTCCTTAGCGGGGCTTCTCCGAAAGACGCCCGGGAGCAGCATTTTGCTCCGGACAGCATGGTACCATCGTCTTTAGAGTCTTTTGTGGTCTACATGGAAGTAGAAAGCTTTTCCACTATGTCTGGCAGGGAGACACTCTGCCAGCACAGAAAACTACTCCCACCGTGGTCGAGAGGATACACGGAGGTCTGCCAGGTGTTTTGCAGGGAGAAAAGAAAAGGTGTCCAAAACAGCCTCCAATCGAATGTTCATGTGATTGGAAAAAACAGGAGAGTGCAAAAGTACTGTTTTCTATCAGTTGGCAAGCTGCGCACACAATCCCAGTCTTGTACAGCTTCCCTCTTCACCTTTCCGAAACTGCCGCTCTCGTCCGCTCCAGGAGACGAAAAAGAGCCTTCTTCGCGCAAAGACAATTGTGCCGCTCACAGTGCTCTCCTTAACGCGGCTTCTGCCGAAAGAGGCCCGGGAGCGGCTCTTTGCTCCAGAGAGCACTGTACCTTCGTCTTTAGGGTCTCTTCTCGTCTACATCTTAGCCAAAGCTTTTCCACTATGTCTGGCAGGGAGAAACTGTGCCAGCACAGAAAACAACTCCCACCGTGGTCGAGAGGATACACGGAGGTCTGCCTGGTGTTTTGCAGGGAGAAAAGAAAAGGTGTCCAAAACAGCTTCCAATCCAATGTTCATGTGATTGGAAACAACAGGAGAGTGCAAAAGTACTGTTTTCTATCATTTGGCAAGCTGCGCACACAATCCCAGTGTTGTACAGCTTCCTTCTTCACCTTTCCGAAGCTGCCGCTTTCGCCCGCTCCAGGAGACGAAAAAGAGCCTTCTTCGCGCAAAGACGATTGTGCCGCTCACAGTGCTCTCCTTAGCGCGGCTTCTCCGAAAGACGCCCGGGAGCAGCACTTTGCTCCAGACAGCATGGTACCATCGTCTTTAGCGTCTTTTGTGGTC
Organism: Melospiza melodia melodia; assembly: GCF_035770615.1. Classification (NCBI taxonomy): domain Eukaryota; kingdom Metazoa; phylum Chordata; class Aves; order Passeriformes; family Passerellidae; genus Melospiza; species Melospiza melodia. The sequence goes on from NC_086207.1 coordinate 739,845, forward strand.
TACATGGAAGTAGAAAGCTTTTCCACTATGTCTGGCAGGGAGAAACTGTGCCAGCACAGAAAACAACTCCCACCGTGGTCGAGAGGATACACGGAGGTCTGCCAGGTGTTTTGCAGGGAGAAAAGAAAAGGTGTCCAAAACAGCTTCCAATCGAATGTTCATGTGATTGGAAAAGTCAGGAGAGTGCAAAGGTACTGTTTTCTATCAGTTGGCAAGCTGCACACACAATCCCAGTCTTGTACAGATTCCCTCTTCACCTTTCCGAAGCTGCCGCTTTCGCCCGCTCCAGGGGACGAAAAAGAGCCTTCTTCGCGCAAAGACGATTGTGCCGCTCACAGTGCTCTCCTTAGCGCGGCTTCTCCGAAAGACGCCCGGGAGCAGCACTTAGCTCCGGACAGCATGGTACCATCGTCTTTAGCTTCTTTTGGGGTCCACATCCTAGCATAATACTTTTCCACTATGTCTGGCAGGGAGAAACTCTGCCAGCACAGAAAACAACTCCCACAGTGGTCGAGGGGATGCACGGAGGTCTGCCAGGTGTTTTGCAGGGAGAAAAGAAAAGGTGTCCAAAACAGCTTCCAATCGAATGTTCATGTGATTGGAAACAACAGGAGAGTGCAAAAGTACTGTTTTCTATCAGTTGGCAAGCTGCGCACACAATCCCAGTGATGTACAGCTTCCTTCTTCACCTTTCCGAAGCTGCCGCTTTCGCCCGCTCCAGGAGACGAAAAAGAGCCTTCTTCGCGCAAAGACGATTGTGCCGCTCACAGTGCTCTCCTTAGCGCGGCTTCTCCGAAAGACGCCCGGGAGCAGCATTTCGCTCCGGACAGCATGGTACCATCGTCTTTAGCGTCTTTTGTGGTCTACATGGAAGTAGAAAGCTTTTCCACTATGTCTGGCAGGGAGAAACTGTGCCAGCACAGAAAACAACTCCCACCGTGGTCGAGAGGATACACGGAGGTCTGCCAGGTGTTTTGCAGGGAGAAAAGAAAAGGTGTCCAAAACAGCTTCCAATCGAATGTTCATGTGATTGGAAACAACAGGAGAGTGCAAAAGTACTGTTTTCTATCATTTGGCAAGCTGCGCACACAATCCCAGTCTTGTACAGCTTCCTTCTTCACCTTTCCGAAGCTGCCGCTTTCGCCCGCTCCAGGAGACGAAAAAGAGCCTTCTTCGCGCAAAGACGATTGTGCCGCTCACAGTGCTCTCCTTAGCGCGGCTTCTCCGAAAGACGCCCGGGAGCAGCACTTAGCTCCGGACAGCATGGTACCATCGTCTTTAGCGTCTTTTGTGGTCTACATGGAAGTAGAAAGCTTTTCCACTATGTCTGGCAGGGAGAAACTGTGCCAGCACAGAAAACAACTCCCACCGTGGTCGAGAGGATACACGGAGGTCTGCCTGGTGTTTTGCAGGGAGAAAAGAAAAGGTGTCCAAAACAGCTTCCAATCGAATGTTCATGTGATTGGAAAAAACAGGAGAGTGCAAAAGTACTGTTTTCTATCAGTTGGCAAGCTGCGCACACAATCCCAGTCTTGTACAGCTTCCTTCTTCACCTTTCCGAAGCTGCCGCTTTCGCCCGCTCCAGGAGACGAAAAAGAGCCTTCTTCGCGCAAAGACGATTGTGCCGCTCACAGTGCTCTCCTTAGCGCGGCTTCTCCGAAAGACGCCCGGGAGCAGCACTTAGCTCCGGAGAGCATGGTACCATCGTCTTTAGCTTCTTTTGGGGTCCACATCGTAGCATAATACTTTTCCACTATGTCTGGCAGGGAGAAACTCTGCCAGCACAGAAAACAACTCCCACTCTGGTCGAGGGGATGCACGGAGGTCTTCCAGGTATTTTGCAGGGAGAAAAGTAAAGGTGTCCAAAACAGCTTCCAATCGAATGTTCATGTGATTGGAAAAAACAGGAGAGTGCAAAAGTACTGTTTTCTATCATTTGGCAAGCTGCGCGCACAATCCCAGTCTTATACAGCTTCCTTCTTCACCTTTCCGAAGCTGCCGCTTTCGCCCGCTCCAGGAGATGAAAAAGAGCCTTCTTCGCGCAAAGACGATTGTGCCGCTCACAGTGCTCTCCTTAGCACGGCTTCTGCCGAAAGACGCCCGGGAGCAGCGCTTAGCTCCAGAGAGCACTGTACCTTCGTCTTTAGCGTCTCTTCTCGTCTACATCTTAGCCAAAGCTTTTCCACTATGTCTGGCAGGGAGAAACTGTGCCAGCACAGAAAACAACTCCCACCGTGGTCGAGAGGATACACGGAGGTCTGCCAGGTGTTTTGCAGGGAGAAAAGAAAAGGTGTCCAAAACAGCTTCCAATCGAATGTTCATGTGATTGGAAACAACAGGAGAGTGCAAAAGTACTGTTTTCTATCAGTTGGCAAGCTGCGCACACAATCCCAGTGTTGTACAGCTTCCTTCTTCACCTTTCCGAAGCTGCCGCTTTCGCCCGCTCCAGGAGACGAAAAAGAGCCTTCTTCGCGCAAAGACGATTGTGCCGCTCACAGTGCTCTCCTTAGCGCGGCTTCTGCCGAAAGACGCCCGGCAGCGGTGCTTAGCTCCAGAGAGCACTGTACCTTCGTCTTTAGCGTCTTTTCTCGTCTACATCTTAGCCAAAGCTTTTCCACTATGTCTGGCAGGGAGAAACTGTGCCAGCACAGAAAACAACTCCCACCGTGGTCGAGAGGATACACGGAGGTCTGCCAGGTGTTTTGCAGGGAGAAAAGAAAAGGTGTCCAAAACAGCTTCCAATCCGATGTTCATGTGATTGGAAAAGTCAGGAGAGTGCAAAGGTACTGTTTTCTATCAGTTGGCAAGCTGCGCACACAATCCCAGTGTTGTACAGCTTCCTTCTTCACCTTTCCGAAGCTGCCGCTTTCGCCCGCTCCAGGAGACGAAAAAGAGCCTTCTTCGCGCAAAGACGATTGTGCCGCTCACAGTGCTCTCCTTAGCGCGGCTTCTCCGAAAGACGCCCGGGAGCAGCACTTAGCTCCGGACAGCATGGTACCATCGTCTTTAGCTTCTTTTGGGGTCCACATCGCAGCATAATACTTTTCCACTATGTCTGGCAGGGAGAAACTCTGCCAGCACAGAAAACAACTCCCACTGTGGTCGAGGGGATGCACGAAGGTCTGCCAGGTGTTTTGCAGGGAGAAAAGTAAAGGTGTCCAAAACAGCTTCCAATCGAATGTTCATGTGATTGGAAACAACAGGAGAGTGCAAAAGTACTGTTTTCTATCAGTTGGCAAGCTGCGCACACAATCCCAGTCTTGTACAGCTTCCCTCTTCACCTTTCCGAAACTGCCGCTTTCGTCCGCTCCAGGAGACGAAAAAGAGCCTTCTTCGCGCAAAGACAATTGTGCCGCTCACAGTGCTCTCCTTAACGCGGCTTCTGCCGAAAGAGGCCCGGGAGCGGCGCTTTGCTCCAGAGAGCACTGTACCTTCGTCTTTAGCGTCTCTTCTCGTCTACATCTTAGCCAAAGCTTTTCCACTATGTCTGGCAGGGAGAAACTGTGCCAGCACAGAAAACAACTCCCACCGTGGTCGAGAGGATACACGGAGGTCTGCCAGGTGTTTTGCAGGGAGAAAAGAAAAGGTGTCCAAAACAGCTTCCAATCGAATGTTCATGTGATTGGAAACAACAGGAGAGTGCAAAAGTACTGTTTTCTATCAGTTGGCAAGCTGCGCACACAATCCCAGTGTTGTACAGCTTCCTTCTTCACCTTTCCGAAGCTGCCGCTTTCGCCCGCTCCAGGAGACGAAAAAGAGCCTTCTTCGCGCAAAGACGATTGTGCCGCTCACAGTGCTCTCCTTAGCGCGGCTTCTCCGAAAGACGCCCGGGAGCAGCACTTAGCTCCGGACAGCATGGTACCATCGTCTTTAGCTTCTTTTGGGGTCCACATCGTAGCATAATACATTTCCACTATGTCTGGCAGGGAGAAACTGTGCCAGCACAGAAAACAACTCCCACTGTGGTCGAGGGGATGCACGGAGGTCTGCCAGGTGTTTTGCAGGGAGAAAAGAAAAGGTGTCCAAAACAGCTTCCAATCGAATGTTCATGTGATTGGAAACAACAGGAGAGTGCAAAAGTACTGTTTTCTATCATTTGGCAAGCTGCGCACACAATCCCAGTGTTGTACAGCTTCCTTCTTCACCTTTCCGAAGCTGCCGCTTTCGCCCGCTCCAGGAGACGAAAAAGAGCCTTCTTCGCGCAAAGACGATTGTGCCGCTCACAGTGCTCTCCTTAGCGCGGCTTCTCCGAAAGACGCCCGGGAGCAGCACTTTGCTCCGGACAGCATGGTACCATCGTCTTTAGCGTCTTTTGTGGTCTACATGGAAGTAGAAAGCTTTTCCACTATGTCTGGCAGGGAGAAACTCTGCCAGCACAGAAAACAACTCCCACCGTGGTCGAGAGGATACACGGAGGTCTGCCAGGTGTTTTGCAGGGAGAAAAGAAAAGGTGTCCAAAACAGCTTCCAATCGAATGTTCATGTGATTGGAAACAACAGGAGAGTGCAAAAGTACTGTTTTCTATCAGTTGGCAAGCTGCGCACACAATCCCAGTCTTGTACAGCTTCCCTCTTCACCTTTCCGAAACTGCCGCTTTCGTCCGCTCCAGGAGACGAAAAAGAGCCTTCTTCGCGCAAAGACAATTGTGCCGCTCACAGTGCTCTCCTTAACGCGGCTTCTGCCGAAAGAGGCCCGGGAGCGGCGCTTTGCTCCAGAGAGCACTGTACCTTCGTCTTTAGCGTCTCTTCTCGTCTACATCTTAGCCAAAGCTTTTCCACTATGTCTGGCAGGGAGAAACTGTGCCAGCACAGAAAACTACTCCCACCGTGGTCGAGAGGATACACGGAGGTCTGCCAGGTGTTTTGCAGGGAGAAAAGAAAAGGTGTCCAAAACAGCTTCCAATCGAATGTTCATGTGATTGGAAAAGTCAGGAGAGTGCAAAAGTACTGTTTTCTATCAGTTGGCAAGCTGCGCACACAATCCCAGTGTTGTACAGCTTCCTTCTTCACCTTTCCGAAGCTGCCGCTTTCGCCCGCTCCAGGAGACGAAAAAGAGCCTTCTTCGCGCAAAGACGATTGTGCCGCTCACAGTGCTCTCCTTAGCGCGGCTTCTCCGAAAGACGCCCGGGAGCAGCACTTAGCTCCGGACAGCATGGTACCATCGTCTTTAGCTTCTTTTGGGGTCCACATCGTAGCATAATACTTTTCCACTATGTCTGGCAGGGAGAAACTCTGCCAGCACAGAAAACAACTCCCACTGTGGTCGAGGGGATGCACGGAGGTCTGCCAGGTGTTTTGCAGGGAGAAAAGAAAAGGTGTCCAAAACAGCTTCCAATCGAATGTTCATGTGATTGGAAAAAACAGGAGAGTGCAAAAGTACTGTTTTCTATCATTTGGCAAGCTGCGCACACAATCCCAGTCTTATACAGCTTCCTTCTTCACCTTTCCGAAGCTGCCGCTCTCTCGGGCTCCCGGAGCCGAAGAAGCGCCTTCTTCGCGCAAAGACGATTGTGCCGCTCACAGTGCTCTCCTTAGCGCGGCTTCTCCGAAAGACGCCCGGGAGCAGCACTTAGCTCCGGACAGCATGGTACCATCGTCTTTAGATTCTTTTGGGGTCCACATCGTAGCATAATACTTTTCCACTATGTCTGGCAGGGAGAAACTGTGCCAGCACAGAAAACATCTCCCATCGTGTTCAAGACGTTGCACGGGGTGTGCCGAGTGTTTTGGAAGAAGGGAAAGAAACTTGTCCAAAACAGCTTCCAATCGAATGTTCATGGGATTGGAAAAGTCAGGAGATTGCAAAGGTACTGTTTTCTAACAGTTGGCAAGCTGCGCACACAATCCCAGTGTTGTACTTCCTTCTTCACCTTTCCAAAGCTGCCGCTCTCTCGGGCTCCCGGAGCCGAAGAAGAGCCTTCTTCACGCAAAGACGATTGTGCCGCTCACAGTGCTCTCCTTAGTGCGGCTTCTGCCGAAAGACGCCCGGGAGCAGCACTTAGCTCCGGACAGCACGGTAGCATCGTCTTTAGCGTCTTTTGTGGTCTACATGGAAGCAGAAAGCTTTTCCACAATGTCTGGCAGGGAGAAACTGTGCCAGCACAGAAAACAACTCTCACCGTGGTCGAGAGGATGCACGGAGGTCTGCCTGGTGTTTTGCAGGGAGAAAAGAAAAGGTGTCCAAAACAGCTTCCAATCGAATGTTCATGTGATTGGAAAAGTCAGGAGAGTGCCAAGGTACCGTTTTCTATCAGTAGGCAAGCTGCGCACACAATCCCAGTCTTGTACAGCTTCCTTCTTCACCTTTCCGAAGCTGCTGCTCTCTCGGGCTCCCGGAGCCGAAGAAGCGCCTTCTTCGCGCAAAGACGATTGTGCCGCTCACAGTGCTCTCCTTAGCGCGGCTTCTGCCGAAAGACGCCCGGGAGCGGCGCTTAGCTCCAGAGAGCACCGTACCTTCATCTTTAGCGTCTCTTCTCGTCTACATCTTAGCCAAAACTTTTCCACTATGTCTGGAAGGGAGAAGATGTGGCAGCACAGAAAACATCTCCCATCGTGTTCTAGACGTTGCACGGAGGTGTGCCGAGTGTTTTGGAAGATGGGAAAGAAACTTGTCCAAAACCGCTTCCAATCGAATGTTCATGTGATTGGAAAAGTCAGGAGGGTGCCAAGGTACTGTTTTCTATCATTTGGCAAGCTGCGCACACAATCCCAGTGTTGTACAGCTTCCTTCTTCACCTTTCCGAAGGTGCCGCTCTCTCGGGCTGCCGGAACCGAAGAAGCGCCTTCTTCGCGCAAAAAACGATTGTGCCGCTCACAGTGCTCTCCTTAGCGCGGCTTCTCCGAAAGACGCCCGGGAGCAGGACTTTGCTCCGGACAGCCTGGTACCATCGCCTTTAGCATCTTTTGTGGTCTAAATGGAAGCAGAAAGCTTTTCCACTATGTCTGGCAGGGAGAAACTGTGCCAGCAGAGAAAACAACTCCCACCGTGGTCGAGAGGGTACACAGAGGTCTGCCTGGTGTTTTGCAGGGAGAAAAGAAAAGGTGTCCAAAACAGCTTCCAATCGAATGATCATGTGATTTGAAAAGTCAGGAGAGTGCCAAGGTACTGTTTTCTATCAGTAGGCAAGCTGCGCACACAATCCCAGTCTTGTACAGCTTCCTTCTTCACCTTTCCGAAGGTGCCGCTCTCTCGGGCTCCTGGAGCTCAAGAAGCGCCTTCTTCGCGCAAAGACGATTGTCCCGCTCACAGTGCTCTCCTTAGCGCGGCTTCTGCCGAAAGACGCCCGGGAGCGGCGCTTCGCTCCAGAGAGCACCGTACCTTCGTCTTTAGCGTCTCTTCTCGTCTACATCTTAGCCAAAACTGTTCCACTATGTCTGGCAGGGAGAAACTGTGCCAGCACAGAAAACATCTCCCATCGTCTTCAAGACGTTGCACGGGGTGTGCCGAGTGTTTTGGAAGAAGGGAAAGAAACTTGTCCAAAACAGCTTCCAATCGAATGTTCATGTGATTGGAAAAGTCAGGAGATTGCAAAGGTACTGTTTTCTAACAGTTGGCAAGCGGCGCACACAATCCCAGTGTTGTACTTCCTTCTTCACCTTTCCGAAGCTGCCGCTCTCTCGGGCTCCTGGAGCCGAAGAAGCGCCTTCTTCAAGCAAAGACGATTGTGCCGCTCACAGTGCTCTCCTTAGTGCGGCTTCTGCCGAAAGACGCCCGGGAGCAGGACTTTGCTCCGGACAGCCTGGTACCATCGCCTTTAGCGTCTTTTGTGGTCTACATGGATGCAGAAAGCTTTTCCACAATGTCTGGCAGGGAGAAACTGTGCCAGCACAGAAAACAGCTCCCACCCTGGTCGAGAGGATACACGGAGGTCTGCATGGTGTTTTGCAGGGAGAAAAGAAAAGGTGTCCAAAACAGCTTCCAATCGAATGTTCATGTGATTGGAAAAGTCAGGAGAGTGCAAAAGTACTGTTTTCTATCGGTTGGCAAGCTGCTCACACAATTCCAGTGTTGTACAGCTTCCCTCTTCACCTTTCCGAAGCTGCCGCTCTCTCGGGCTGCCGGAGCCGAAGAAGCGCCTTCTTCGCGCAAAGACGATTGTGCCGCTCACAGTGCTCTCCTTAGCGCGGCTTCTCCGAAAGACCCCCGGGAGCGGCGCTTAGCTCCAGAGAGCCCCGTACCTTCGTCTTTAGCGTCTTTTGTGGTCTACTTGGAAGCAGAAAGCTTTTCCACTATGTCTGGCAGGGAGAAACTGTGCCAGCACAGAAAACAACTCCCACCGTGGTCGAGAGGATGCACGGAGGTCTGCCTGGTGTTTTGCAGGGAGAAAAGAAAAGGTGTCCAAAACAGCTTCCAATCGAATGATCATGTGATTGGAAAAGTCAGGAGAGTGCCAAGGTACCGTTTTCTATCAGTAGGCAAGCTGCGCATACAATCCCAGTGTTGTACAGATTCCTTCTTCACCTTTCCGAAGCTGCCGCTCTCTCGGGCTCCCGGAGCCGAAGAAGCGCCATCTTCGCGCAAAGACGATTGTGCCGCTCACAGTGCTCTCCTTAGCGCGGCTTCTGCCGAAAGACGCCCGGGAGCGGCGCTTAGCTCCAGAGAGCACCGTACCTTCGTCTTTAGCGTCTCTTCTCGTCTACATCTTAGCCAAAATTTTTCCACTATGTCTGGCAGGGAGAAACTGTGGCAGCACAGAAAACATCTCCCATCGTGTTCTAGACGGTGCACGGAGGTGTGCCGAATGTTTTGGAAGGAGGGAAAGAAACTTGTCCAAAGCAGCTTCCAATCAAATGTTCATGTGATTGGAAAAGTCAGGAGAGTGCAAAGGTACTGTTTTCTATCAGTAGGCAAGCTGCGCACAAAATCCCAGTCTTGTACAGCTTGCTTTTTCACCTTTCCGAAGCTGCCGCTCTCTCGGGCTCCCGGAGCCGAAGAAGTGCCTTCTTCGCGCAAAGACGATTGTGCCGCTCACAGTGCTCTCCTTAGTGCGGCTTCTCCGAAAGACGCCCGGGAGCAGCACTTTGCTCCGGACAGCATGGTACCTTCGTCTTTAGCGTCTTTTGTGCCCTACATGGAAGCAGAAAGCTTTTCCACAATGTCTGGCAGGGAGAAACTGTGCCAGCACAGAAAACAACTCCCACCGTGGTCGAGAGGATACACGGAGGTCTGCATGGTGTTTTGCAGGGAGAAAAGAAAAGGTGTCCAAAACCGCTTCCAATCGAATGTTCATGTGATTGGAAAAGTTAGGAGAGTGCAAAAGTACTGTTTTCTATCATTTGGCAAGCGGCGCACACAATCCCAGTCTTGTACAGCTTCCTTCTTCGCCTTTCCGAAGATGCCGCTCTCTCAGGCTCCCGGAGCCGAAGAAGCGCCTTCTTCGCGCAAAGACGATTGTGCCGCTCACAGTGCTCTCCTTAGCGCGGCTTCTCCGAAAGACGCCCGGGAGCAGCACTTAGCTCCGGACAGGACGGTACCATCGTCTTTAGCGTCTTTTGTGGTCTACATGGAAGCAGACAGCATTCCCACTATGTCTGGCAGGGAGAAACTGTGCCAGCACAAAAAACAACTCCCACCGTGGTCGAGAGGATGCACGGTGGTCTGTCAGGTGTTTTGCAGGGAGAAAAGAAAAGGTGTCCAAAACAGCTTCCATTCGAATGTTCATGTGATTGGAAAAGTCGGGAGAGTGCCAAGGTACTCTTTTCTATCAGTAGGCAAGCTGCGCACACAATCCCAGTGTTGTACAGCTTCCTTCTTCACCTTCCCGAAGCTGCCGCTCTCTCGGGCTCCTGGAGCCGAAGAAGCACCTTCTTCGGGCAAAGACGATTGTGCCGCTCACAGTGCTCTCCTTAGCGCGGCTTCTCCGAAAGATGCCCGGGAGCAGCACTTAGCTCCGGACAGCATGGTTCCATCGTCTTTAGCGTCGTTTGTGCCCTACATGGAAGCAGAAAGCTTTTCCACTATGTCTGGCAGGGAGAAACTGTGCCAGCACAGAAAACAACTCCCACCGTTGTCGAGAGGGTACACGGAGGTCTGCCTGGTGTTTTGCAGGGAGAAAAGAAAAGGTGTCCAAAACAGCTTCCAATCGAATGTTCATGTGATTGGAAAAGTCATGAGATTGCAAAAGTACTGTTTTCTATCATTTGGCAAGCTGCGCACACAATCCCAGTGTTGTACAGTTTCCTTCTTCCCCTTTCCGAAGATGCCGCTCTCTCGGGCTGCCAGATCCGAAGAAGCGCCTTCTTCGCGCAAAGAACGATTGTGCCGCTCACAGTGCTCTCCTTAGCGCGGCTTCTCCGAAAGACGCCCGGGAGCAGGACTTTGCTCCGGACAGCCTGGTACCATCGCCTTTAGCGTCTTTTGTGGTCTACATGCATGCAGAAAGCTTTTCCACAATGTCTGGCAGGGAGAAACTGTGCCAGCACAGAAAACAGCTCCCACCGTGGTCGAGAGGATACACGGAGGTCTGCATGGTGTTTTGCAGGGAGAAAAGAAAAGTTGTCCAAAACAGCTTCCAATCGAATGTTCATGTGATTGGAAAAGTCAGGAGAGTGCAAAAGTACTGTTTTCTATCGGTTGGCAAGCTGCTCACACAATTCCAGTGTTGTACAGCTTCCCTCTTCACCTTTCCGAAGCTGCCGCTCTCTCGGGCTCCCGGAGCCGAAGAAGCGCCTTCTTCGCGCAAAGACGATTGTGCCGCTCACAGTGCTCTCCTTAGCGCGGCTTCTCCGAAAGACGCCCGGGAGCAGGACTTTGCTCCGGACAGCCTGGTACCATCGCCTTTAGCGTCTTTTGTGGTCTACATGGAAGCAGAAAGCTTTTCCACTATGTCTGGCGGGGAAAACCTGTGCCATGACAGAAAACATCTCCTTGGGATGTTCTTCACATCTCCAGGGTGCCTGGAGGTCTGGGCTTCCTGATTTTAAAAATCCTAGCCCTAACCAAACCCCAAACCAAAGACGTGAAAGGCAAATCAGTCAGGAATTAGGGATGTCCTCAAGGAAATAGCTGTGGAGGCAGGCATGTTGTGGTACTTTTGTGCACTTCTTGGGTAGTCCTTGGCAGCTGCTGTGTTCTTGGAACTCAGGGCTTTCTGGTTCAAAGGACACTAACGCTAGGCTTAACTCAAACCTCAACGCTAGGAAGGAAAATCAGCCTATGGTTCGGGATGGACTCATGAGAAGAGCAGCAGAGGCAGCCAAGTTGTGTCACTTTTGCGGCCCTCTTGGGATGCCTTGAACAGTTGTAGTGTGCCTGGAGCTAAGGGCTTCCTAGTTTTAAAAATCCTAGCCCAGGGCCTAAGCCGAACATTAACCCTAGGAAGGTAAATCAGCTGGTTATTAGGGTTCTTCCTAAGGAAAAAGCTGTGAAAGCAGCCATGTTGTGGCACTTTTGCACTCTCTTTTGGTTGCCTTTCACAGCTCCAGTGTGCCTGGAGGTCTGGGCTTCCTGATTTTAAAAATCCTAGCACAAGGCCTACCTAACCCCAACCCGACGACGAGAAAGGCAAATCAGCCAGGAATTAGGGATGTCCCCAAGGAAATAGCTGTGGAGGCAGGCATGTTGTGGTACTTTTGTGCACTTCTTGGGTAGTCCTTGGCAGCTGCTGTGTTCTTGGAACTCAGGGCTTTCTGGTTCAAAGAACACTAACCCTAGGCGTAACTCAAACCTCAACGCTAGGAAGGAAAATCAGGCTATGGTTCGGGATGGACTCATGAAAATAATAGCAGAGGCAGCCAAGTTGTGTCACTTTTGCGCTCCCATAGGGATGCCTTGAACAGCTGCAGTGTGCCTGGAGCTAAGGGCTTCCTAGTTTTTAAAATCCTAGCCCAGGGCCTAAGACTAACATTAACCCTAGGAAGGTAAATCAGCCGGGTATTAGGGTTCTTCCTAAGGAAAAAGCCGTGAAAGCAGCCATGTTGTGGCACTTTTGCACTCTCTTTTGGATGCCTTTCACAGCTCCAGTGTGCCTGGAGGTCTGGGCTTCCTGATTTTAAAAATCCTAGCACAAGGCCAACCTAGCCCCAACCCGACGACATGAAAGGCAAATCAGCCAGGAATTAGGGATGTCCCCAAGGAAATAGCTGTGGAGGCAGGCATGTTGTGGTACTTTTGTGCACTTTTTGGGTAGTCCTTAGCAGCTGCTGTGTTCTTGGAACTCAGGGCTTTCTGGTTAAAAGAACACTAACACTAGGTGTAACTCAAACCACAACGCTAGGAAGGAAAATCAGCCTATGGTTCGGGATGGACTCATGAGAAGAGCAGCAGAGGCAGCCAAGTTGTGTCACTTTTGCGCTCCCATAGGGATGCCTTGAACAGCTGCAGTGTGCCTGGAGCTAACGGCTTCCTAGTTTTAAAAATCCTAGCCCAGGGCCTAAGCCGAAGAGTAACCCTAGGATGGTAAATCAGCTGGGTATTAGGGTTCTTCCTAAGGAAAAAGCCGTGAAAGCAGCCATGTTTTGGCACTTCTGCGCTCCCTTTGGGATGTCTTTGGCAGCCTCAGTAAGCCTGGAACTCAGGCCTTCCTGGTTCAAAAAATCCTAGCCCTAGGCTGAACCCTAACGCTAACCCTAGGCAGATAAATCAGCCTAGGTATAGGGATGGTGCCAAAGAAAAAGCTGTGAAAGCTGACATGTTGTGGCACTTTTGCACTCTCTTTTGGATGCCTTTCACAGCTCCAGTGTGCCTGGAGGTCTGGGCTTCCTGATTTTGAAAATCCTAGCACAAGGCCTACCTAACCCCAACCCGACGACGTGAAAGGCAAATCAGCCAGGAATTAAGGATGTCCCCAAGGAAATAGCTGGGGAGGCAGGCATGTTGTGGTACTTTTGTGCACTTCTTGGGTAGTCCTTGGCAGCTGCTGTGTTCTTGGAACTCAGGGCTTTCTCGTTAAAAAAACACTAACCCTAGGCATAACTCAAACCTCAACGCAGGGAAGGAAAATCAGCCTATGGTTCAGGATGGTCTCATGGAAATAGAACCAGAGGGAGCCAAGTTGTGTCACTTTTGCGCTCCCCTTGGGCTGCCTTGAACAGCTGCAGTGTGCCTGGAGCTAAGGGCTTCCTAGTTTTTAAAATCCTAGCCCAGGGCCTAAGCCTGACAGTAACCTTAGGAAGGTAAATCAGCCGGGTATTACGGCTCTTCCTAAGGAAAAAGCCGCGAAAGCAGCCATGCTGTGGCACTTCTGCGCTCCTTTTGAAATGCCTTTAGCAGCTGCCGTAAGCCTGGAACTCAGGGTTTCCTGGTTAAAAAAATCCTAGCCCTAGGCTGAATCCTAGCCCTAACCCTAGGCAGATAAATCAGCCTAGGTATAGAGATGGTGCCAAGGAAAAAGCTGTGAAAGCAGACATGTTGTGGCACTTTTGCACTCTCTTTTGGATGCCTTTCGCAGCTCCGGTGTGCCTGGAGGTCTGGATTTCCTGATTTTAAAAATCCTAGCACAAGGCCTACCTTACCCCAACCCGACGACGTGAAAGGCAAATCAGCCAGGAATTAGGGATGTCCCCAAGGAAATAGCTGGGGAGGCAGGCATGTTGTGTACTTTTGTGCACTTCTTGGGTAGTCCTTCGCAGCTGCTGTGTTCTTGGAACTCAGGGCTTTCTCGTTAAAAGAACACAAACCCTAGGCCTAACTCAAACCTCAACGGTAGGAATGAAAATCAGCCTATGGTTAGGGATGGTCTCATGAAAATAGTAGCAGAGGCAGCCAAGTTGTGTCACTTTTGCGCTCCCCTTCGGAAGGCTTGAACAGTTGTAGTGTGCCTGGAGCAAAGGGCTTCCTAATTTTAAAAATCCTAGCCCAGGGACTAAGCCTAACATTAACCCTAGGAAGGTAAATCAGCTGGGTATTAGGGTTCTTCCTAAGGAAAAAGCCGTGAAAGCAGCCATGTTGTGGCACTTCTGCGCTCCCTTTGGGATGTCTTTGGCAGCCTCAGTAAGCCTGGAACTCAGGCCTTCCTGGTTCAAAAAATCCTAGCCCTAGGCTGAATCCTAACCCTAACCCTAGGCAGATAAATCAGCCTAGGTATAGGGATGGTGCCAAGGAAAAAGCTGTGAAAGCAGACATGTTGTGGCACTTTTGCACTCTCTTTTGGATGCCTTTCACAGCTCCAGTGAGCCTGGAGGTCTGGACTTCCTGATTTTGAAAATCCTAGCACAAGGCCTACCTAACCCCAACCCGACGACGTGAAAGGCAAATCAGCCAGGAATTAGGGATGTCCCCAAGGAAATAGCTGGGGAGGCAGGCATGTTGTGGTACTTTTGTGCACTTCTTGGCTAGTCCTTGGCAGCTGCTGTGTTCTAGGAACTCAGGGCTTTCTGGTTAAAAGAACACAAACCCTAGGCGTAACTCAAACCTCAACGCAGGGAAGGAAAATCAGCCTATGGTTCAGGATGGTCTCATGGAAATAGAACCAGAGGGAGCCAAGTTGTGTCACTTTTGCGCTCCATTTAGTCTGCCTTGAACAGCTGCAGTGTGCCTGGAGCTAAGGGGTTCCTAGTTTTAAAAATCCTAGCCCAGGGCCTAATCCTGACAGTAACCTTAGGAAGGTAAATCAGCTGGGTATTAGGGTTCTTTTTAAGGAAAAAGCCGTGAAAAGAGCCATGTTGTGGCACTTCTGCGCTCCCTTTGGGATGTCTTTGGCAGCTGCAATAAGCCTGGAACTCAGGCCTTCCTGGATCAAAATATCCTAGCCCTAGGCTGAACCCTAACCCTAACCCTTGGCAGATAAATCAGCCTAGGTATAGAGATGGTGCCAAGGAAAAAGCTGTGAAAGCTGCCATGTTGTGGCACTTTTGCACTCTCTTTTGGATGCCTTTCACAGCTCCAGTGTGCCTGGAGGTCTGGACTTCCTGATTTTGAAAATCCTAGCACAAGGCCTACCTAACCCCAACCCGACGACGTGAAAGGCAAATCAGCCAGGAATTAGGGATGTCCCCAAGGAAATAGCTGGGGAGGCAGGAATGTTGTGGTACTTTTGTGCACTTCTTGGGTAGTCCTTGGCAGCTGCTGTGTTCTTGGAACTCAGGGCTTTCTGGTTCAAAGAACACTAACCCTAGGCGTAACTCAAACCTCAACGCTAGGAAGGAAAATCAGGCTATGGTTCGGGATGGACTCATGAAAATAATAGCAGAGGCAGCCAAGTTGTGTCACTTTTGCGCTCCCATAGGGATGCCTTGAACAGCTGCAGTGTGCCTGGAGCTAAGGGCTTCCTAGTTTTTAAAATCCTAGCCCAGGGCCTAAGACTAACATTAACCCTAGGAAGGTAAATCAGCCGGGTATTAGGGTTCTTCCTAAGGAAAAAGCCGTGAAAGCAGCCATGTTGTGGCACTTTTGCACTCTCTTTTGGATGCCTTTCACAGCTCCAGTGTGCCTGGAGGTCTGGGCTTCCTGATTTTAAAAATCCTAACACAAGGCCAACCTAGCCCCAACCCGACGACATGAAAGGCAAATCAGCCAGGAATTAGGGATGTCCCCAAGGAAATAGCTGTGGAGGCAGGCATGTTGTGGTACTTTTGTGCACTTTTTGGGTAGTCCTTAGCAGCTGCTGTGTTCTTGGAACTCAGGGCTTTCTGGTTAAAAGAACACTAACACTAGGTGTAACTCAAACCACAACGCTAGGAAGGAAAATCAGCCTATGGTTCGGGATGGACTCATGAGAAGAGCAGCAGAGGCAGCCAAGTTGTGTCACTTTTGCGCTCCCATAGGGATGCCTTGAACAGCTGCAGTGTGCCTGGAGCTAACGGCTTCCTAGTTTTAAAAATCCTAGCCCAGGGCCTAAGCCGAAGAGTAACCCTAGGATGGTAAATCAGCTGGGTATTAGGGTTCTTCCTAAGGAAAAAGCCGTGAAAGCAGCCATGTTTTGGCACTTCTGCGCTCCCTTTGGGATGTCTTTGGCAGCCTCAGTAAGCCTGGAACTCAGGCCTTCCTGGTTCAAAAAATCCTAGCCCTAGGCTGAACCCTAACGCTAACCCTAGGCAGATAAATCAGCCTAGGTATAGGGATGGTGCCAAAGAAAAAGCTGTGAAAGCTGCCATGTTGTGGCACTTTTGCACTCTCTTTTGGATGCCTTTCACAGCTCCAGTGTGCCTGGAGGTCTGGGCTTCCTGATTTTGAAAATCCTAGCACAAGGCCTACCTAACCCCAACCCGACGACGTGAAAGGCAAATCAGCCAGGAATTAAGGATGTCCCCAAGGAAATAGCTGGGGAGGCAGGCATGTTGTGGTACTTTTGTGCACTTCTTGGGTAGTCCTTGGCAGCTGCTGTGTTCTTGGAACTCAGGGCTTTCTCGTTAAAAAAACACTAACCCTAGGCATAACTCAAACCTCAACGCAGGGAAGGAAAATCAGCCTATGGTTCAGGATGGTCTCATGGAAATAGAACCAGAGGGAGCCAAGTTGTGTCACTTTTGCGCTCCCCTTGGGCTGCCTTGAACAGCTGCAGTGTGCCTGGAGCTAAGGGCTTCCTAGTTTTTAAAATCCTAGCCCAGGGCCTAAGCCTGACAGTAACCTTAGGAAGGTAAATCAGCCGGGTATTACGGCTCTTCCTAAGGAAAAAGCCGCGAAAGCAGCCATGCTGTGGCACTTCTGCGCTCCTTTTGAAATGCCTTTAGCAGCTGCCGTAAGCCTGGAACTCAGGGTTTCCTGGTTAAAAAAATCCTAGCCCTAGGCTGAATCCTAGCCCTAACCCTAGGCAGATAAATCAGCCTAGGTATAGAGATGGTGCCAAGGAAAAAGCTGTGAAAGCAGACATGTTGTGGCACTTTTGCACTCTCTTTTGGATGCCTTTCGCAGCTCCGGTGTGCCTGGAGGTCTGGATTTCCTGATTTTAAAAATCCTAGCACAAGGCCTACCTTACCCCAACCCGACGACGTGAAAGGCAAATCAGCCAGGAATTAGGGATGTCCCCAAGGAAATAGCTGGGGAGGCAGGCATGTTGTGTACTTTTGTGCACTTCTTGGGTAGTCCTTCGCAGCTGCTGTGTTCTTGGAACTCAGGGCTTTCTCGTTAAAAGAACACAAACCCTAGGCCTAACTCAAACCTCAACGGTAGGAATGAAAATCAGCCTATGGTTAGGGATGGTCTCATGAAAATAGTAGCAGAGGCAGCCAAGTTGTGTCACTTTTGCGCTCCCCTTCGGAAGGCTTGAACAGTTGTAGTGTGCCTGGAGCAAAGGGCTTCCTAATTTTAAAAATCCTAGCCCAGGGACTAAGCCTAACATTAACCCTAGGAAGGTAAATCAGCTGGGTATTAGGGTTCTTCCTAAGGAAAAAGCCGTGAAAGCAGCCATGTTGTGGCACTTCTGCGCTCCCTTTGGGATGTCTTTGGCAGCCTCAGTAAGCCTGGAACTCAGGCCTTCCTGGTTCAAAAAATCCTAGCCCTAGGCTGAATCCTAACCCTAACCCTAGGCAGATAAATCAGCCTAGGTATAGGGATGGTGCCAAGGAAAAAGCTGTGAAAGCAGACATGTTGTGGCACTTTTGCACTCTCTTTTGGATGCCTTTCACAGCTCCAGTGAGCCTGGAGGTCTGGACTTCCTGATTTTGAAAATCCTAGCACAAGGCCTACCTAACCCCAACCCGACGACGTGAAAGGCAAATCAGCCAGGAATTAGGGATGTCCCCAAGGAAATAGCTGGGGAGGCAGGCATGTTGTGGTACTTTTGTGCACTTCTTGGCTAGTCCTTGGCAGCTGCTGTGTTCTAGGAACTCAGGGCTTTCTGGTTAAAAGAACACAAACCCTAGGCGTAACTCAAACCTCAACGCAGGGAAGGAAAATCAGCCTATGGTTCAGGATGGTCTCATGGAAATAGAACCAGAGGGAGCCAAGTTGTGTCACTTTTGCGCTCCATTTAGTCTGCCTTGAACAGCTGCAGTGTGCCTGGAGCTAAGGGGTTCCTAGTTTTAAAAATCCTAGCCCAGGGCCTAATCCTGACAGTAACCTTAGGAAGGTAAATCAGCTGGGTATTAGGGTTCTTTTTAAGGAAAAAGCCGTGAAAAGAGCCATGTTGTGGCACTTCTGCGCTCCCTTTGGGATGTCTTTGGCAGCTGCAATAAGCCTGGAACTCAGGCCTTCCTGGATCAAAATATCCTAGCCCTAGGCTGAACCCTAACCCTAACCCTTGGCAGATAAATCAGCCTAGGTATAGAGATGGTGCCAAGGAAAAAGCTGTGAAAGCTGCCATGTTGTGGCACTTTTGCACTCTCTTTTGGATGCCTTTCACAGCTCCAGTGTGCCTGGAGGTCTGGACTTCCTGATTTTGAAAATCCTAGCACAAGGCCTACCTAACCCCAACCCGACGACGTGAAAGGCAAATCAGCCAGGAATTAGGGATGTCCCCAAGGAAATAGCTGGGGAGGCAGGAATGTTGTGGTACTTTTGTGCACTTCTTGGGTAGTCCTTGGCAGCTGCTGTGTTCTTGGAACTCAGGGCTTTCTGGTTCAAAGAACACTAACCCTAGGGGTAACTCAAACCTCAACGCTAGGAAGGAAAATCAGCCTTAGAGAAAACATCTCCCATCGTGTTCTAGACGTTGCACGGAGGTGTGCCGAGTGTTTTGGAAGAAGCGAAAGAAACTTGTCCAAAACCGCTTCCTGTCGAATGTTCATGTGATTGGAAATCTCAAGAGAGTACAAAGGTACTGTTTTCTATTCGTTGGCAAGCTGCGCACACAATCCCAGTGTTGTACAGCTTCCTTCTTCACCTTCCCGAAGCTGCCGCTCTCTCGGGCTCCCGGAGCCGAAGAAGCGCCTTCTTCGCGCAAAGACGATTGTGCCGCTCACAGTGCTCTCCTTAGCGCGGCTTCTGCCGAAAGACGCCCGGGAGCGGCGCTTCACTCCAGAGAGCACCGTACCTTCGTCTTTAGCGTCTCTTCTCGTCTACATCTTAGCCAAAACTGTTCCACTATGTCTGGCAGGGAGAAACTGTGCCAGCATAGAAAACATCTCCCATCGTGTTCAAGACGTTGCACGGGGTGTGCCGAGTGTTTTGGAAGAAGGGAAAGAAACTTGTCCAAAACAGCTTCTAATCGAATGTTCATGTGATTGGAAAAGTCGGGAGATTGCAAAGGTACTGTTTTCTAACAGTTGGCAAGCTGCGCACACAATCCCAGTGTTGTACTTCCTTCTTCACCTTTCCGAAGCTGCCGCTCTCTCGGGCTCCCGGAGCCGAAGAAGCACCTTCTTCGCGCAAAGAACGATTGTGCCGCTCACTGTGCTCTCCTTAGCGCGGCTTCTCCGAAAGACGCCCGGGAGCAGGACTTTGCTCCGGACAGCCTGGTACCATCGCCTTTAGCGTCTTTTGTGGTCTACATGGATGCAGAAAGCTTTTACACAATGTCTGGCAGGGAGAAACTGTGCCAGCACAGAAAACAGCTCCCACCGTGGTCGAGAGGATACACGGAGGTCTGCATGGTGTTTTGCAGGGAGAAAAGAAAAGTTGTCCAAAACAGCTTCCAATCCAATGTTCATGTGATTGGAAAAGTCAGGAGAGTGCAAAAGTACTGTTTTCTATCGGTTGGCAAGCTGCTCACACAATTCCAGTGTTGTACAGCTTCCCTCTTCACCTTTCCGAAGCTGCCGCTCTCTCGGGCTGCCGGAGCCGAAGAAGCGCCTTCTTCGCGCAAAGACGATTGTGCCGCTCACAGTGCTCTCCTTAGCGCGGCTTCTCCGAAAGACCCCCGGGAGCGGCGCTTAGCTCCAGAGAGCCCCGTACCTTCGTCTTTAGCGTCTTTTGTGGTCTACATGGAAGCAGAAAGCTTTTCCACTATGTCTGGCAGGGAGAAACTGTGCCAGCACAGAAAACAACTCCCACCGTGGTCGAGAGGATGCACGGAGGTCTGCCTGGTGTTTTGCAGGGAGAAAAGAAAAGGTGTCCAAAACAGCTTCCAATCGAATGTTCATGTGATTGGAAAAGTCAGGAGAGTGCCAAGGTACCGTTTTCTATCAGTAGGCAAGCTGCGCACACAATCCCAGTGTTGTACAGCTTCCTTCTTCACCTTTCCGAAGCTGCCGCTCTCTCGGGCTCCCGGAGCCGAAGAAGCGCCTTCTTCGCGCAAAGACGATTGTGCCGCTCACAGTGCTCTCCTTAGTGCGGCTTCTGCCGAAAGACGCCCGGGAGCGGCGCTTAGCTCCAGAGAGCACCGTACCTTCGTCTTTAGCGTCTCTTCTCGTCTACATCTTAGCCAAAACTTTTCCACTATGTCTGGCAGGGAGAAGATGTGGCAGCACAGAAAACATCTCCCATCGTGTTCTAGACGTTGCACGGAGGTGTGCCGAGTGTTTTGGAAGATGGGAAAGAAACTTGTCCAAAACCGTTTCCAATCGAATGTTCATGTGATTGGAAAAGTCAGGAGGGTGCCAAGGTACTGTTTTCTATCAGTAGGCAAGCGGCGCACACAATCCCAGTCTTGTACAGCTTCCCTCTTCACCTTTCCGAAGATGCCGCTCTCTCGGGCTCCCGGAGCCGAAGAAGCGCCTTCTTCGCGCAAAGACGATTGTGCCGCTCACAGTGCTCTCCTTAGTGCGGCTTCTGCCGAAAGACGCCCGGGAGCAGCACTTAGCTCCGGACAGCCTGGTACCATCGCCTTTAGCGTCTTTTGTGGTCTACATGGATGCAGAAAGCTTTTCCACAATGTCTGGCAGGGAGAAACTGTGCCAGCACAGAAAACAGCTCCCACCGTGGTCGAGAGGATACACGGAGGTCTGCATGGTGTTTTGCAGGGAGAAAAGAAAAGTTGTCCAAAACAGCTTCCTATCGAATGTTCATGTGATTGGAAAAGTCAGGAGAGTGCAAAAGTACTGTGTTCTATCGGTTGGCAAGCTGCTCACACAATTCCAGTGTTGTACAGCTTCCCTCTTCACCTTTCCGAAGCTGCCGCTCTCTCGGGCTCCCGCAGCCGAAGAAGCGCCTTCTTCGCGCAAAGACGATTGTGCCGCTCACAGTGCTCTCCTTAGCGCGGCTTCTCCGAAAGACCCCCGGGAGCGGCGCTTAGCTCCAGAGAGCCCCGTACCTTCGTCTTTAGCGTCTTTTGTGGTCTACATGGAAGCAGAAAGCTTTTCCACTATGTCTGGCAGGGAGAAACTGTGCCAGCACAGAAAACAACTCCCACCGTGGTCGAGAGGATGCACGGAGGTCTGCCTGGTGTTTTGCAGGGAGAAAACAAAAGGTGTCCAAAACAGCTTCCAATCGAATGTTCATGTGATTGGAAAAGTCAGGAGAGTGCCAAGGTACCGTTTTCTATCAGTAGGCAAGCTGCGCACACAATCCCAGTGTTGTACAGCTTCCTTCTTCACCTTTCCGAAGCTGCCGCTCTCTCGGGCTCCCGGAGCCGACGAAGCGCCTTCTTCGCGCAAAGACAATTGTGCCGCTCACAGTGCTCTCCTTAGCGCGGCTTCTGCCGAAAGACGCCCGGGAGCGGCGCTTAGCTCCAGAGAGCACCGTACCTTCGTCTTCAGCGTCTCTTCTCGTCTACATCTTAGCCAAAACTTTTCCACTATGTCTGGCAGGGAGAAGATGTGGCAGCACAGAAAACATCTCCCATCGTGTTCTAGACGTTGCACGGAGGTGTGCCGAGTGTTTTGGAAGATGGGAAAGAAACTTGTCCAAAACCGCTTCCAATCGAATGTTCATGTGATTGGAAAAGTCAGGAGAGTGCCAAGGTACTGTTTTCTATCATTTGGCAAGCGGCGCACACAATCCCAGTCTTGTACAGCTTCCTTCTTCACCTTTCCGAAGCTGCCGCTCTCTCGGGCTGCCGGAGCCGAAGAAGCGCCTTCTTCGCGCAAAGACGATTGTGCCGCTCACAGTGCTCTCCTTAGCGCGGCTTCTGCCGAAAGACGCCCGGAAGAGGCGCTTCGCTCCAGAGAGCCCCGTACCTTCGTCTTTAGCGTCTTTTGTGGTCTACATGGAAGCAGAAAGCTTTTCCACTATGTCTGGCGGGGAAAACCTGTGCCACGACAGAAAACATCTCCTTGGCATGTTCTTCACATCTCCAGTGTGCCTGGAGGTCTGGGCTTCCTGATTTTAAAAATCCTAGCCCTAACCAAACCCCAAACCAAAGACGTGAAAGGCAAATCAGTCAGGAATTAGGGATGTCCCCAAGGAAATACCTCTGGAGGCAGGCATGTTGTGGTACTTTTGTGCACTTCTTGGGTAGTCCTTAGCAGCTGCTGTGTTCTTGGAACTCAGGGCTTTCTGGTTCAAAGAACACTAACGCTAGGCGTAACTCAAACCTCAACGCTAGGAATGAAAATCAGCCTATGGTTCGGGATGGACTCATGAGAAGAGCAGCAGAGGCAGCCAAGTTGTGTCACTTATGCGGCCCTCTTGGGATGCCTTGAACAGTTGTAGTGTGCCTGGAGCTAAGGGCTTCCTAGTTTTAAAAATCCTAGCCCAGGGCCTAAGACTAACATTAACCCTAGGAAGGTAAATCAGCCGGGTATTAGGGTTCTTCCTAAGGAAAAAGCCGTGAAAGCAGCCATGTTGTGGCACTTTTGCACACTCTTTTGGATGCCTTTCACAGGTCCAGTGTGCCTGGAGGTCTGGGCTTCCTGATTTTCAAAATCCTAGCACAAGGCCTACCTAGCCCCAACCCGACGACATGAAAGGCAAATCAGCCAGGAATTAGGGATGTCCCCAAGGAAATAGCTGTGGAGGCAGGCATGTTGTGGTACTTTTGTGCACTTCTTGGGTAGTCCTTCGCAGCTGCTGTGTTCTTGGAACTCAGGGCTTTCTCGTTAAAAGAACACAAACCCTAGGCGTAACTCAAACCTCAACGGTAGGAATGAAAATCAGCCTATGTTTAGGGATGGTCTCATGAAAATAGTAGCAGAGGCAGCCAAGTTGTGTCACTTTTGCGCTCCCCTTGGGCTGCCTTGAACAGCTGCAGTGTGCCTGGAGCAAAGGGCTTCCTAGTTTTAAAAATCCTAGCCCAGGGCCTAAGCCTGACAGTAACCTTAGGAAGGTAAATCAGCCGGGTATTACGGCTCTTCCTAAGGAAAAAGCCGCGAAAGCAGCCATGCTGTGGCACTTCTGCGCTCCTTTTGAAATGCCTTTAGCAGCTGCCGTAAGCCTGGAATTCAGGGCTTCCTGGTTAAAAAAATCCTAGCCCTAGGCTGAACCCTAGCCCTAACCCTAGGCAGATAAATCAGCCTAGGTATAGAGATGGTGCCAAGGAAAAAGCTGTGAAAGCAGACATGTTGTGGCACTTTTGCACTCTCTTTTGGATGCCTTTCACAGCTCCAGTGTGCCTGGAGGTCTGGGCTTCCTGATTTTAAAAATCCTAGCACAAGGCCTACCTAACCCCAACCCGACGACGAGAAAGGCAAATCAGCCAGGAATTAGGGATGTCCTCAAGGAAATTGCTCTGGAGGCAGGCATGTTGTGGTACTTTTGTGCACTTCTTGGGTAGTCCTTGGCAGCTGCTGTGTTCTTGGAACTCAGGGCTTTCTGGTTCAAAGAACACTAACCCTAGGCGTAACTCAAACCTCAACGCTAGGAAGGAAAATCAGGCTATGGTTCGGGATGGACTCATGAAAATAATAGCAGAGGCAGCCAAGTTGTGTCACTTTTGCGCTCCCATAGGGATGCCTTGAACAGCTGCAGTGTGCCTGGAGCTGAGGGCTTCCTAGTTTTTAAAATCCTAGCCCAGGGCCTAAGACTAACATTAACCCTAGGAAGGTAAATCAGCCGGGTATTAGGGTTCTTCCTAAGGAAAAAGCCGTGAAAGCAGCCATGTTGTGGCACTTTTGCACTCTCTTTTGGATGCCTTTCACAGCTCCAGTGTGCCTGGAGGTCTGGGCTTCCTGATTTTAAAAATCCTAGCACAAGGCCAACCTAGCCCCAACCCGACGACATGAAAGGCAAATCAGCCAGGATTTAGGGATGTCCCCAAGGAAATAGCTGTGGAGGCAGGCATGTTGTGGTACTTTTGTGCACTTCTTGGGTAGTCCTTGGCAGCTGCTGTGTTCTTGGAACTCAGGGCTTTCTGGTTAAAAGAACACTAACCCTAGGCGTAACTCAAACCTCAACGGTAGGAATGAAAATCAGCCTATGGTTAGGGATGGTCTCATGAAAATAGTAGCAGAGGCAGCCAAGTTGTGTCACTTTTGTGCTCCCCTTCGGAAGGCTTGAACAGTTGTAGTGTGCCTGGAGCAAAGGGCTTCCTAATATTAAAAATCCTAGCCCAGGGCCTAAGCCTGACATTAACCCTAGGAAGGTAAATCAGCCGGGTATTAGGGTTCTTCCTAAGGAAAAAGCCGTGAAAGCAGCCATGTTGTGGCACTTCTGCGCTCCCTTTGGGATGTCTTTGGCAGCCTCAGAAAGCCTGGAACTCAGGCCTTCCTGGTTCAAAAAATCCTAGCCCTAGGCTGAATCCTAACCCTAACCCTAGGCAGATAAATCAGCCTAGGTATAGGGATGGTGCCAAGGAAAAAGCTGTGAAAGCAGACATGTTGTCGCACTTTTGCACTCTCTTTTGGATGCCTTTCACAGCTCCAGTGTGCCTGGAGGTCTGGACTTCCTGATTTTGAAAATCCTAGCACAAGGCCAACCTAGCCCCAACCCGACGACATGAAAGGCAAATCAGCCAGGAATTAGGGATGTCCCCAAGGAAATAGCTGGGGAGGCAGGCATGTTGTGGTACTTTTGTGCACTTCTTGGGTAGTCCTTGGCAGCTGCTGTGTTCTAGGAACTCAGGGCTTTCTGGTTAAAAGAACACAAACCCTAGGCGTAACTCAAACCTCAACGCAGGGAAGGAAAATCAGCCTATGGTTCAGGATGGTCTCATGGAAATAGAACCAGAGGGAGCCAAGTTGTGTCACTTTTGCGCTCCATTTAGTCTGCCTTGAACAGCTGCAGTGTGCCTGGAGCTAAGGGGTTCCTAGTTTTAAAAATCCTAGCCCAGGGCCTAAGCCTGACAGTAACCTTAGGAAGGTAAATCAGCTGGGTATTAGGGTTCTTTTTAAGGAAAAAGCCGTGAAAACAGCCATGTTGTGGCACTTCTGCGCTCCATTTGGGATGTCTTTGGCAGCTGCAATAAGCCTGGAACTCAGGCCTTCCTGGTTCAAAATATCCTAGCCCTAGGCTGAACCCTAACCCTAACCCTTGGCAGATAAATCAGCCTAGGTATAGGGATGGTGCCAAGGAAAAAGCTGTGAAAGCAGACATGTTGTGGCACTTTTGCACTCTCTTTTGGATGCCTTTCACAGCTCCAGTGTGCCTGGAGGTCTGGACTTCCTGATTTTGAAAATCCTAGCACAAGGCCTACCTAACCCCAACCCGACGACGTGAAAGGCAAATCAGCCAGGAATTAAGGATGTCCCCAAGGAAATAGCTGGGGAGGCAGGCATGTTGTGGTACTTTTGTGCACTTCTTGGGTAGTCCTTGGCAGCTGCTGTGTTCTTGGAACTCAGGGCTTTCTGGTTCAAAGAACACTAACCCTAGGCGTAACTCAAACCTCAACGCTAGGAAGGAAAATCAGCCTTAGAGAAAACATCTCCCATCGTGTTCTAGACGTTGCACGGAGGTGTGCCGAGTGTTTTGGAAGAAGCGAAAGAAACTTGTCCAAAACCGCTTCCTGTCGAATGTTCATGTGATTGGAAATGTCAAGAGAGTACAAAGGTACTGTTTTCTATTCGTTGGCAAGCTGCGCACACAATCCCAGTGTTGTACAGCTTCCTTCTTCACCTTCCCGAAGCTGCCGCTCTCTCGGGCTCCCGCAGCCGAAGAAGCGCCTTCTTCGCGCAAAGACGATTGTGCCGCTCACAGTGCTCTCCTTAGCGCGGCTTCTGCCGAAAGACGCCCGGGAGCGGCGCTTCGCTCCAGAGAGCACCGTACCTTCGTCTTTAGCGTCTCTTCTGTGGTCTACATGGAAGCAGAAAGCTTTTCCACAATGTCTGGCAGGGAGAAACTGTGCCAGCACAGAAAACAACTCTCACCGTGGTCGAGAGGATGCACGGAGGTCTGCCTGGTGTTTTGCAGGGAGAAAAGAAAAGGTGTCCAAAACAGCTTCCAATCCAATGTTCATGTGATTGGAAAAGTCAGGAGAGTGCAAAAGTACTGTTTTCTATCAGTTGGCAAGCTGCGCACACAATCCCAGTCTTGTACAGCTTCCTTCTTCTTCTTTCCGAAGCTGCCGCTCTCTCGGGCTGCCGGAGCCGAAGAAGCGCCTTCTTCGCGCAAAGAACGATTGTGCCGCTCACTGTGCTCTCCTTAGCGCGGCTTCTCCGAAAGACGCCCGGGAGCAGGACTTTGCTCCGGACAGCATGGTACCATCGCCTTTAGCGTCTTTTGTGGTCTACATGGATGCAGAAAGCTTTTCCACTATGTCTGGCAGGGAGAAACTGTGCCAGCACAGAAAACAGCTCCCACCGTTGTCGAGAGGATACACGGAGGTCTGCATGGTGTTTTGCAGGGAGAAAAGAAAAGTTTTCCAAAACAGTTTCCAATCGAATGTTCATGTGATTGGAAAAGTCAGGAGGGTGCCAAGGTACTGTTTTCTATCAGTAGGCAAGCGGCGCACACAATCCCAGTCTTGTACAGCTTCCCTCTTCACCTTTCCGAAGATGCCGCTCTCTCGGGCTCCTGGAGCCGAAGAAGCGCCTTCTTCGCGCAAAGACGATTGTGCCGCTCACAGTGCTCTCCTTAGTGCGGCTTCTGCCGAAAGACGCCCGGGAGCAGCACTTAGCTCCGGACAGCACGGTAGCATCGTCCTTAGCGTCTTTTGTGGTCTACATGGAAGCAGAAAGCTTTTCCACAATGTCTGGCAGGGAGAAACTGTGCCAGCACAGAAAACAACTCCCACCGTGGTCGAGAGGATGCACGGAGGTCTGCCTGGTGTTTTGCAGGCAGAAAAGTAAAGGTGTCCAAAACAGCTTCCAATCGAATGTTCATGTGATTGGAAAAGTTAGGAGAGTGCAAAAGTACTGTTTTCTATCGGTTGGCAAGCTGCGCACACAATCCCAGTCTTGTACAGCTTCCTTCTTCACCTTTCCGAAGCTGCCGCTCTCTCGGGCTCCCGGAGCCGAAGAAGCGCCTTCTTCGCGCAAAGAACGATTGTGCCGCTCACTGTGCTCTCCTTAGCGCGGCTTCTCCGAAAGACACCCAGGAGCAGGACTTTGCTCCAGACAGCCTGGTACCATCGCCTTTAGCGTCTTTTGTGGTCTACATGGAAGCAGAAAGCTTTTCCACTATGTCTGGCGGGGAAAACCTGTGCCATGACAGAAAACATCTCCTTGGGATGTTCTTCACATCTCCAGGGTGGCTGGAGGTCTGGGCTTCCTGATTTTAAAAATCCTAGCCCTAACCAAACCCCAAACCAAAGACGTGAAAGGCAAATCAGTCAGGAATTAGGGATGTCCTCAAGGAAATTGCTCTGGAGGCAGGCATGTTGTGGTACTTTTGTGCACTTCTTGGCTAGTCCTTGGCAGCTGCTGTGTTCTTGGAACTCAGGGCTTTCTGGTTCAAAGAACACTAACCCTAGGCTAACTCAAACCTCAACGCTAGGAAGGAAAATCAGCCTATGGTTCGGGATGGACTCATGAGAAGAGCAGCAGAGGCAGCCAAGTTGTGTCACTTTTGCGGCCCTCTTGGGATGCCTTGAACAGTTGTAGTGTGCCTGGAGCTAAGGGCTTCCTAGTTTTAAAAATCCTAGCCCAGGGCCTAAGACTAACATTAACCCTAGGAAGGTAAATCAGCTGGTTATTAGGGTTCTTCCTAAGGAAAAAGCTGTGAAAGCAGCCATGTTGTGGCACTTTTGCACTCTCTTTTGGTTGCCTTTCACAGCTCCAGTGTGCCTGGAGGTCTGGGCTTCCTGATTTTAAAAATCCTAGCACAAGGCCTACCTAACCCCAACCCGACGACGTAAAAGGCAAATCAGCCAGGATTTAGGGATGTCCCCAAGGAAATAGCTGGGGAGGCAGGCATGTTGTGGTACTTTTGTCCACTTCTTGGGTAGTCCTTCGCAGCTGCTGTGTTCTTGGAACTCAGGGCTTTCTGGTTCAAAGAACACTAACCCTAGGCGTAACTCAAACCTCAACGCTAGGAAGGAAAATCAGCCTTAGAGAAAACATCTCCCATCGTGTTCTAGACGTTGCACGGAGGTGTGCCGAGTGTTTTGGAAGAAGCGAAAGAAACTTGTCCAAAACCGCTTCCTGTCGAATGTTCATGTGATTGGAAATGTCAAGAGAGTACAAAGGTACTGTTTTCTATTCGTTGGCAAGCTGCGCACACAATCCCAGTGTTGTACAGCTTCCTTCTTCACCTTCCCGAAGCTGCCGCTCTCTCGGGCTCCCGCAGCCGAAGAAGCGCCTTCTTCGCGCAAAGACGATTGTGCCGCTCACAGTGCTCTCCTTAGCGCGGCTTCTGCCGAAAGACGCCCGGGAGCGGCGCTTCGCTCCAGAGAGCACCGTACCTTCGTCTTTAGCGTCTCTTCTGTGGTCTACATGGAAGCAGAAAGCTTTTCCACAATGTCTGGCAGGGAGAAACTGTGCCAGCACAGAAAACAACTCTCACCGTGGTCGAGAGGATGCACGGAGGTCTGCCTGGTGTTTTGCAGGGAGAAAAGAAAAGGTGTCCAAAACAGCTTCCAATCCAATGTTCATGTGATTGGAAAAGTCAGGAGAGTGCAAAAGTACTGTTTTCTATCAGTTGGCAAGCTGCGCACACAATCCCAGTCTTGTACAGCTTCCTTCTTCTTCTTTCCGAAGCTGCCGCTCTCTCGGGCTGCCGGAGCCGAAGAAGCGCCTTCTTCGCGCAAAGAACGATTGTGCCGCTCACTGTGCTCTCCTTAGCGCGGCTTCTCCGAAAGACGCCCGGGAGCAGGACTTTGCTCCGGACAGCATGGTACCATCGCCTTTAGCGTCTTTTGTGGTCTACATGGATGCAGAAAGCTTTTCCACAATGTCTGGCAGGGAGAAACTGTGCCAGCACAGAAAACAGCTCCCACCGTTGTCGAGAGGATACACGGAGGTCTGCATGGTGTTTTGCAGGGAGAAAAGAAAAGTTTTCCAAAACAGCTTCCAATCGAATGTTCATGTGATTGGAAAAGTCAGGAGGGTGCCAAGGTACTGTTTTCTATCAGTAGGCAAGCGGCGCACACAATCCCAGTCTTGTACAGCTTCCCTCTTCACCTTTCCGAAGATGCCGCTCTCTCGGGCTCCTGGAGCCGAAGAAGCGCCTTCTTCGCGCAAAGACGATTGTGCCGCTCACAGTGCTCTCCTTAGTGCGGCTTCTGCCGAAAGACGCCCGGGAGCAGCACTTAGCTCCGGACAGCACGGTAGCATCGTCCTTAGCGTCTTTTGTGGTCTACATGGAAGCAGAAAGCTTTTCCACAATGTCTGGCAGGGAGAAACTGTGCCAGCACAGAAAACAACTCCCACCGTGGTCGAGAGGATGCACGGAGGTCTGCCTGGTGTTTTGCAGGCAGAAAAGAAAAGGTGTCCAAAACAGCTTCCAATCGAATGTTCATGTGATTGGAAAAGTTAGGAGAGTGCAAAAGTACTGTTTTCTATCGGTTGGCAAGCTGCGCACACAATCCCAGTCTTGTACAGCTTCCTTCTTCACCTTTCCGAAGCTGCCGCTCTCTCGGGCTCCCGGAGCCGAAGAAGCGCCTTCTTCGCGCAAAGAACGATTGTGCCGCTCACTGTGCTCTCCTTAGCGCGGCTTCTCCGAAAGACACCCAGGAGCAGGACTTTGCTCCAGACAGCCTGGTACCATCGCCTTTAGCGTCTTTTGTGGTCTACATGGAAGCAGAAAGCTTTTCCACTATGTCTGGCGGGGAAAACCTGTGCCATGACAGAAAACATCTCCTTGGGATGTTCTTCACATCTCCAGGGTGGCTGGAGGTCTGGGCTTCCTGATTTTAAAAATCCTAGCCCTAACCAAACCCCAAACCAAAGACGTGAAAGGCAAATCAGTCAGGAATTAGGGATGTCCTCAAGGAAATTGCTCTGGAGGCAGGCATGTTGTGGTACTTTTGTGCACTTCTTGGCTAGTCCTTGGCAGCTGCTGTGTTCTTGGAACTCAGGGCTTTCTGGTTCAAAGAACACTAACCCTAGGCTAACTCAAACCTCAACGCTAGGAAGGAAAATCAGCCTATGGTTCGGGATGGACTCATGAGAAGAGCAGCAGAGGCAGCCAAGTTGTGTCACTTTTGCGGCCCTCTTGGGATGCCTTGAACAGTTGTAGTGTGCCTGGAGCTAAGGGCTTCCTAGTTTTAAAAATCCTAGCCCAGGGCCTAAGCCGAACATTAACCCTAGGAAGGTAAATCAGCTGGTTATTAGGGTTCTTCCTAAGGAAAAAGCTGTGAAAGCAGCCATGTTGTGGCACTTTTGCACTCTCTTTTGGTTGCCTTTCACAGCTCCAGTGTGCCTGGAGGTCTGGGCTTCCTGATTTTAAAAATCCTAGCACAAGGCCTACCTAACCCCAACCCGACGACGTAAAAGGCAAATCAGCCAGGATTTAGGGATGTCCCCAAGGAAATAGCTGGGGAGGCAGGCATGTTGTGGTACTTTTGTCCACTTCTTGGGTAGTCCTTCGCAGCTGCGGTGTTCTTGGAACTCAGGGCTTTCTGGTTAAAAGAACCCTAACCCTAGGCGTAACTCAAACCTCAACGCTAGGAATGAAAATCAGCCTATGGTTCGCGATGCTCTCATGAAAATAGTAGCAGAGGCAGCCAAGTTGTGTCACTTTTGCGCTCCCCTTGGGATGCCTTGAACAGCTGCAGTGTGCCTGGAGCTAAGGGCTTCCTAGTTTTAAAAATCCTAGCCCAGGGCCTAAGCCGAACATTAACACTAGGAAGGTAAATCAGCCGGGTATTAGGGTTCTTCCTAAGGAAAAAGCTGTGAAAGCAGCAATGTTGTGGCACTTTTGCACACTCTTTTGGATGCCTTTCACAGCTCCAGTGTGCCTGGAGGTCTGGGCTTCCTGATTTTAAAAATCCTAGCACAAGGCCTACCTAACCCCAACCTGACGACGAGAAAGGCAAATCAGCCAGGAATTAGGGATGTCCCCCAGGAAATACCTGTGGAGGCAGGCATGTTGTGGTACTTTTGTGCACTTCTTGGCTTGTCCTTCGCAGCTGCTGTGTTCTTGGAACTCAGGGCTTTCTGGTTAAAAGAACACTAACACTAGGTGTAACTCAAACCACAACGCTAGGAAGGAAAATCAGCCTATGGTTCGGGATGGACTCATGAGAAGAGCAGCAGAGGCAGCCAAGTTGTGTCACTTTTGCGCTCCCATAGGGATGCCTTGAACAGCTGCAGTGTGCCTGGAGCTAAGGGCTTCCTAGTTCTAAAAATCCTAGCCCAGGGCCTAAGCCTGACAGTAACCCTAGGAAGGTAAATCAGCTGGGTATTAGGGTTCTTCCTAAGGAAAAAGCCGTGAAAGCAGCCATGTTGTGGCACTTTTGCACTCTCTTTGGATGCTTTTCGCAGCTCCAGTGTGCCTGGAGGTCTGGGCTTCCTGATTTTAAAAATCCTAGCACAAGGCCTACCTTACCCCAACGGGACGACATGAAAGGCAAATCAGCCAGAATTTAGGGATGTCCCCAAGGAAATAGCTGGGGAGGCAGGCATGTTGTGGTACTTTTGTGCACTTCTTGGGTAGTCCTTGGCAGCTGCTGTGTTCTTGGAACTCAGGGGTTAGTGTTCAAAGAACACTAACCCTAGGCGTAACTCAAACCTCAACGCTAGGAAGGTAAATCAGCCTTACAGAAAACATCTCCCATCGTGTTCTAGACGTTGCACGGAGGTGTGCCGAGGGTTTTGGAAGAAGCGAAAGAAACTTGTCCAAAACCGCTTCCTGTCGAATGTTCATGTGATTGGAAATCTCAAGAGAGTACAAAGGTACTGTTTTCTATTCGTTGGCAAGCTGCGCACACAATCCCAGTCTTGTACAGCTTCCTTCTTCACCTTTCCGAAGCTGCCGCTCTCTCGGGCTCCCGGAGCCGAAGAAGTGCCTTCTTCGCGCAAAGACGATTGTGCCGCTCACAGTGCTCTCCTTAGCGCGGCTTCTCCGAAAGACGCCCGGGAGCAGCACTTTGCTCCGGACAGCATGGTACCATCGTCTTTAGCGTCTTTTCTGCCCTACAGGGAAGCAGAAAGCTTTTCCACTATGTCTGGCAGGGAGAAACTGTGCCAGCACAGAAAACAACTCCCACCGTGGTCGAGAGGATGCACGGAGGTCTGCCAGGTGTTTTCCAGGGAGAAAAGAAAAGGTGTCCAAAACCGCTTCCAATCGAATGTTCATGTGATTGGAAAAGTCAGGAGAGTGCCAAGGTACTGTTTTCTATCATTTGGCAAGCTGCGCACACAATCCCAGTGTTGTACAGCTTCCTTCTTCACCTTTCCGAAGCTGCCGCTCTCTCGGGCTGCCGGAGCCGAAGAAGCGCCTTCTTCGCGCAAAGACGATTGTGCCGCTCTCAGTGCTCTCCTTAGCGCGGCTTCTCCGAAAGACGCCCGGGAGCAGCACTTAGCTCCGGACAGGCGGTACCATCGCCTTTAGCGTCTTTTGTGGTCTACATGGAAGCAGACAGCATTTCCACAATGTCTGGCAGGGAGAAACTGTGCCAGCACAGAAAACAACTCCCACCGTGGTCGAGAGGATGCACGGAGGTCTGCCTGGTGTTTTGCAGGGAGAAAAGAAAAGGTGTCCAAAACAGCTTCCAATCGAATGTTCATGTGATTAGAAAAGTCAGGAGAGTGCAAAAGTACTGTTTTCTATCATTTGGCAAGCTGCGCACACAATCCCAGTCTTGTACAGCTTCCTTCTTCACCTTTCCGAAGCTGCCGCTCTCTCGGGCTCCCGGAGCCGAAGAAGCGCCTTCTTCGCGCAAAGACGATTGGGCCGCTCACAGTGCTCTCCTTAGCGCGGCTTCTCCGAAAGATGCCCGGGAGCAGCACTTTGCTCCGGACAGCCTGGTTCCATCGTCTTTAGCGTCGTTTGTGCCCTACATGGAAGCAGAAAGCTTTTCCACTATGTCTGGCAGGGAGAAACTGTGCCAGCACAGAAAACAACTCCCACCGTGGTCGAGAGGGTACACAGAGGTCTGCCTGGTGTTTTGCAGGGAGAAAAGGTGTCCAAAACAGCTTCCAATCGAATGATCATGTGATTGGAAAAGTCAGGAGAGTGCCAAGGTACTGTTTTCTATCAGTAGGCAAGCTGCGCACACAATCCCAGTCTTGTACAGCTTCCTTCTTCACCTTTCCGAAGCTGCCGCTCTCTCGGGCTCCTGGAGCTCAAGATGCGCCTTCTTCGCGCAAAGACGATTGTGCCGCTCACAGTGCTCTCCTTAGCGCGGCTTCTGCCGAAAGACGCCCGGGAGCGGCGCTTAGCTCCCGAGAGCACCGTACCTTCGACTATAGCGTCTCTTCTCGTCTACATCTTAGCCAAAACTTTTCCACTATGTCTGGCAGGGAGAAGATGTGGCAGCACAGAAAACATCTCCCATCGTGTTCTAGACGTTGCACGGAGGTGTGCCGAGTGTTTTGGAAGATGGGAAAGAAACTTGTCCAAAACCGCTTCCAATCGAATGTTCATGTGATTGGAAAAGTCAGGAGAGTGCCAAGGTACTGTTTTCTATCATTTGGCAAGCGGCGCACACAATCCCAGTCTTGTACAGCTTCCTTCTTCACCTTTCCGAAGCTGCCGCTCTCTCGGGCTCCCGGAGCCGAAGAAGCGCCTTCTTCGCGCAAAGACGATTGTGCCGCTCACAGTGCTCTCCTTAGCGCGGCTTCTGCCGAAATACGCCCGGAAGCGGCGCTTCGCTCCAGAGAGCCCCGTACCTTCGTCTTTAGCGTCTTTTGTGGTCTACATGGAAGCAGAAAGCTTTTCCACTATGTCTGGCGGGGAAAACCTGTGCCACGACAGAAAACATCTCCTTGGCATGTTCTTCACATCTCCAGTGTGCCTGGAGGTCTGGGCTTCCTGATTTTAAAAATCCTAGCCCTAACCAAACCCCAAACCAAAGACGTGAAAGGCAAATCAGTCAGGAATTAGGGATGTCCCCAAGGAAATAGCTCTGGATGCAGGCATGTTGTGGTACTTTTGTGCACTTCTTGGGTAGTCCTTAGCAGCTGCTGTGTTCTTGGAACTCAGGGCTTTCTGGTTCAAAGAACACTAACGCTAGGCGTAACTCAAACCTCAACGCTAGGAATGAAAATCAGCCTATGGTTCGGGATGGACTCATGAGAAGAGCAGCAGAGGCAGCCAAGTTGTGTCACTTTTGCGGCCCTCTTGGGATGCCTTGAACAGTTGTAGTGTGCCTGGAGCTAAGGGCTTCCTAGTTTTAAAAATCCTAGCCCAGGGCCTAAGACTAACATTAACCCTAGGAAGGTAAATCAGCCGGGTATTAGGGTTCTTCCTAAGGAAAAAGCCGTGAAAGCAGCCATGTTGTGGCACTTTTGCACTCTCTTTGGGATGCCTTTCACAGCTCCAGTGTGCCTGGAGGTCTGGACTTCCTGATTGTAAAAATCCTAGCACAAGGCCTACCTAGCCCCAACCCGACGACATGAAAGGCAAATCAGCCAGGAATTAGGGATGTCCCCAAGGAAATAGCTGTGGAGGCAGGCATGTTGTGGTACTTTTGTGCACTTCTTGGGTAGTCCTTCGCAGCTGCTGTGTTCTTGGAACTCAGGGCTTTCTCGTTAAAAGAACACAAACCCTAGGCGTAACTCAAACCTCAACGGTAAGAATGAAAATCAGCCTATGTTTAGGGATGGTCTCATGAAAATAGTAGCAGAGGCAGCCAAGTTGTGTCACTTTTGCGCTCCCCTTGGGCTGCCTTGAACAGCTGCAGTGTGCCTGGAGCAAAGGGCTTCCTAGTTTTAAAAATCCTAGCCCAGGGCCTAAGCCTGACAGTAACCTTAGGAAGGTAAATCAGCCGGGTATTACGGCTCTTCCTAAGGAAAAAGCCGCGAAAGCAGCCATGCTGTGGCACTTCTGCGCTCCTTTTGAAATGCCTTTAGCAGCTGCCGTAAGCCTGGAACTCAGGGCTTCCTGGTTCAAAAAATCCTAGCCCTAGGCTGAACCCTAGCCCTAACCCTAGGCAGATAAATCAGCCTAGGTATAGAGATGGTGCCAAGGAAAAAGCTGTGAAAGCAGACATGTTGTGGAACTTTTGCACTCTCTTTTGGATGCCTTTCACAGCTCCAGTGTGCCTGGAGGTCTGGGCTTCCTGATTTTGAAAATCCTAGCACAAGCCCTACCTAACCCAACCCGACGACGTGAAAGTCAAATCAGCCAGGAATTAGGGATGTCCCCAAGGAAAAAGCTGTGGAGGCAGGCATGTTGTGGTACTTTTGTCCACTTCTTGGGTAGTCCTTCACAGCTGCTATGTTCTTGGAACTCAGGGCTTTCTGGTTCAAAGAACACTAACCTAGGCGTAACTCAAACCTCAACGCTAGGAATGAAAATCAGCCTATGGTTTGGGATGGACTCATGAGAAGAGCAGCAGAGGCAGCCAAGTTGTGTCACTTTTGCGCTCCCATAGGGATGCCTTAAACAGTTGTAGTGTGCCTGGAGCTAAGGGCTTCCTAGTTTTAAAAATCCTAGCCCAGGGCCTAAGCCTGACAGTAACCCTAGGAAGGTAAATCAGCTGGGTATTAGGGTTCTTTTTAAGGAAAAAGCCGTGAAAACAGCCATGTTGTGGCACTTCTGCGCTCCCTTTGGGATGTCTTTGGCAGCTGCAGTAAGCCTGGAACTCAGGCCTTCCTGGTTCAAAATATCCTAGCCCTAGGCTGAACCCTAACCCTAACCCTAACCCTAACCCTAACCCTAACCCTAACCCTAACCCTAACCCTAAACCCTAACCCTAACCCTAAGCCTAACCCTAACCCTAACCCTAACCCTAACCCTAACCCTAACCCTAATCCTAACCCTAACCAAACCCTAACCCTAACCCTAACCAAACCCTAACCCTAACCCTAACCCTAACCCTAACCCCTAACCCTAACCCTAACCCTAACCCTAACCCTAACCCAAACCATAAGCCAAACCCTAACCCTAACCCTAACCCTAACCCTAACCCTAACCCTAACCCAAACCCAAACCCTAACCCTAACCCTAACCCTAACCCTAACCCTAACCCTAACCCTGGGAATGTAAATCAGCCTGGTGTTCGGCCTCTTGCCAAGGAAAAAGCTGTGAAAGCAGACATGTTGTGGCACTTTTGAACTCTCTTTTGGATGCCTTTCGCAGCTCCAGTGTGCCTGGAGGTCTGGGCTTCCTGACTTTGAAAATCCTAGCACAAGGCCTACCTAACCCCAAGCCGAAGACGTGAAAGGCAAATCAGCCAGGAATTAGGGATGTTCCCAACGAAATAGCTGTGGAGGCAGGCATGTTGTGGTACTTTTGTGCACTTCTTGGGTAGTCCTTGGCAGCTGCTCTGTCCTTGGGACTCAGGATTTTCTGGTTCAAAGAACACTAACGCTAGGCGTAACTCAAACCTCAACGCTAGGAAGGAAAATCAGCCTATGTTTCGGGATGGACTCATGAGAAGAGCAGCAGAGGCAGCCAAGTTGTGTCACTTTTGCGGCCCTCTTGGGATGCCTTGAACAGTTGCAGTGTGCCTGGAGCTAAGGTCTTCCTAGTTTTAAAAATCCTAGCCCAGGGCCTAAGCCTAACATTAACCATAGGAAGGTAAATCAGCCGGGTATTAGGGTTCTTACTAAGAAAAAAGCTGTGAAAGCTGCCATGTTGTGCCACTTTTGCACTCTCCTTTGGATGCCTTTCACAGCTCCAGTGTGCCTGGAGGTCTGGGCTTCCTGATTTTAAATATCCTAGCACGAGGTCTACCTAACTCTGACCCGACGACGTGAAAGGCAAATCAGCCAGGAATTAGGGATGTCCCCAAGGAAAAATCTGTGGAGGCAGGCATGTTGTGGTACTTTTGTGCACTTCTTGGCTAGTCCTTGGCAGCTGCTGTGTTCTTGGAACTCAGGGCTTTCTGGTTAAAAGAACACTAACCCTAGGCGTAACTCAAACCTCAACGCAGGGAATGAAAATCAGCCTATGGTTTGGGATGGACTCATAAGAAGAGCAGCAGAGGCAGCCAAGTTGTGTCACTTTTGCGCTCCCATAGGGATGCCTTGAACAGCTGCAGTGTGCCTGGAGCTAAGGGCTTCCTAGTTTTAAAAATCCTAGCCCAGGGCCTAAGCCTAACATTAACCCTAGGAAGGTAAATCAGCCGGGTATTACGGTTCTTCATAAGGAAAAAGCCGCGAAAGCAGCCATGCTGTGGCACTTCTGCGCTCCTTTTGAAATGTCTTTAGCAGCTGCCGTAAGCCTGGAACTCAGGGCTTCCTGGTTGAAAAAATACTAGCCCTAGGCTGAACCCTGGCCCTAACCCTAGGCAGATAAATCAGCCTAGGTATAGGGATGGTGCCAAGGAAAAAGCTGTGAAAGCAGACATGTTGTGGCACTTTTGCACTCTCTTTTGGATGCCTTTCACAGCTCCAGTGTGCCTGGAGGTCTGGGCTTCCTGATTTTGAAAATCCTAGCACAAGGCCTACCTAACCCCAACCCGACGACGTGAAAGGCAAATCAGCCAGGAATTAGGGATGTCCCCAAGGAAATAGCTGTGGAGGCAGGCATGTTATGGTACTTTTGTGCACTTCTTGGGTAGTCCTTCACAGTTGCTATGTTCTTGGAACTCAGGGCTTTCTGGTTCAAAGAACACTAACCTAGGCGTAACTCAAACCTCAACGCTAGGAATGAAAATCAGCCTATGGTTTGGGATGGACTCATAAGAAGAGCAGCAGAGGCAGCCAAGTTGTGTCACTTTTGCGCTCCCATAGGGATGCCTTGAACAGCTGTAGTGTGCCTGGAGCTAAGGGCTTCCTAGTTTTAAAAATCCTAGCCCAGGGCCTAAGCCTAACATTAACCCTAGGAAGGTAAATCAGCCGGGTATTAGGGTTCTTTTTAAGGAAAAAGCCGTGAAAACAGCCGTGTTTTGGCACTTCTGCGCTCCGTTTGGGATGTCTTTGGCAGCTGCAGTAAGCCTGGAACTCAGGCCTTCCTGGTTCAAAATATCCTAGCCCTAGGCTGAACCCTAACCCTAACCCTAACCCTAACCCTAACCCGAACCCTAACCCTAACCCTAACCCTAACCCTAAACCCTAAACCTAACCCTAACCCTAACCCTAACCCTAACCCTAACCCTAACCCTAACCTAACCCTAACCCTAACCCTAACCCTAACCCTAACCCTAACCCCTAAACCTAACCCTAACCCTAACCCTAATCCTAACCCTAATCCTAACCCTAACGCTAACCCTAACCCTAACCCTAACCCTAACCCCAACCCTAACCCTAACCCTAAGCCTAACCCTAACCCTAACCCTAAACCCTAAACCTAACCCTAACCCTAACCCTAACCCTAACCCTAACCCTAACCCTAACCTAACCCTAACCCTAACCCTAACCCTAACCCTAACCCTAACCCCAACCCTAACCCCTAAACCTAACCCTAACCCTAACTCTAATCCTAACCCTAACCCTAACCCTAACGCTAACCCTAACCCTAACCCTAACCCAAACCCTAACCCTAACCATAACCCTAACCCTAACCCTAACCCAAACCCTAATCCTAACCCTAACCCTAACTCTAACCCTAACCCTAACCCTAACCCTAACCCTAACCCTAACCCTAACCCTAGGAATGTAAATCAGCCTGGTGTTAGGCTTCTTGCCAAGGAAAAAGCCGTGAAAGCAGACATGTTGTGGCACTTTTGAACTCTCTTTTGGATGCCTTTCACAGCTCCAGTGTGCCTGGAGGTCTGGGCTTCCTGACTTTGAAAATCCTAGCACAAGGCCTACCTAACCCCAACCCGAAGACGTGAAAGGCAAATCAGCCAGGAATTAGGGATGTTCCCAACGAAATAGCTGTGGAGGCAGGCATGTTGTGGTACTTTTGTGCACTTCTTGGGTAGTCCTTGGCCGCTGCTGTGTGCTTGGGAGTCAGGATTTTCTGGTTCAAAGAACCTTAACCCTAGGCGTAATTCAAACCTCAACGCTAGGAAGGAAAATCAGCCTATGTTTCGGGATGGACTCATGAGAAGAGCAGCAGAGGCAGCCAAGTTGTGTCACTTTTGCGGCCCTCTTGGGATGCCTTGAACAGTTGCAGTGTGCCTGGAGCTAAGGGCTTCCTAGTTTTAAAAATCCTAGCCCAGGGCCTAAGCCTAACATTAACCATAGGAAGGTAAATCAGCCGGGTATTAGGGTTCTTACTAAGGAAAAAGCTGTGAAAGCTGCCATGTTGTGCCACTTTTGCACTCTCCTTTGGATGCCTTTCACAGCTCCAGTGTGCCTGGAGGTCTGGGCTTCCTGATTTTAAATATCCTAGCACGAGGTCTACCTAACTCTGACCCGACGACGTGAAAGGCAAATCAGCCAGGAATTAGGGATGTCCCCAAGGAAAATCTGTGGAGGCAGGCATGTTGTGGTACTTTTGTGCACTTCTTGGCTAGTCCTTCGCAGCTGCTGTGTTCTTGGAACTCAGGGCTTTCTCGTTAAAAGAACACAAACCCTAGGCGTAACTCAAACCTCAACGGTAAGAATGAAAATCAGCCTATGTTTAGGGATGGTCTCATGAAAATAGTAGCAGAGGCAGCCAAGTTGTGTCACTTTTGCGCTCCCCTTGGGCTGCCTTGAACAGCTGCAGTGTGCCTGGAGCAAAGGGCTTCCTAGTTTTTAAAATCCTAGCCCAGGGCCTAAGCCTGACAGTAACCTTAGGAAGGTAAATCAGCCGGGTATTACGGCTCTTCCTAAGGAAAAAGCCGCGAAAGCAGCCATGCTGTGGCACTTCTGCGCTCCTTTTGAAATGCCTTTAGCAGCTGCCGTAAGCCTGGAACTCAGGGCTTCCTGGTTCAAAAAATCCTAGCCCTAGGCTGAACCCTAGCCCTAACCCTAGGCAGATAAATCAGCCTAGGTATAGAGATGGTGCCAAGGAAAAAGCTGTGAAAGCAGACATGTTGTGGAACTTTTGCACTCTCTTTTGGATGCCTTTCACAGCTCCAGTGTGCCTGGAGGTCTGGGCTTCCTGATTTTGAAAATCCTAGCACAAGCCCTACCTAACCCCAACCCGACGACGTGAAAGTCAAATCAGCCAGGAATTAGGGATGTCCCCAAGGAAAAAGCTGTGGAGGCAGGCATGTTGTGGTACTTTTGTCCACTTCTTGGGTAGTCCTTCACAGCTGCTATGTTCTTGGAACTCAGGGCTTTCTGGTTC
Organism: Melospiza melodia melodia; assembly: GCF_035770615.1. Lineage (NCBI taxonomy): Eukaryota > Metazoa > Chordata > Aves > Passeriformes > Passerellidae > Melospiza > Melospiza melodia. The sequence continues at coordinate 780,063 of NC_086207.1, forward strand.
AAAGAACACTAACCTAGGCGTAACTCAAACCTCAACGCTAGGAATGAAAATCAGCCTATGGTTTGGGATGGACTCATGAGAAGAGCAGCAGAGGCAGCCAAGTTGTGTCACTTTTGCGCTCCCATAGGGATGCCTTAAACAGTTGTAGTGTGCCTGGAGCTAAGGGCTTCCTAGTTTTAAAAATCCTAGCCCAGGGCCTAAGCCTGACAGTAACCCTAGGAAGGTAAATCAGCTGGGTATTAGGGTTCTTTTTAAGGAAAAAGCCGTGAAAACAGCCATGTTGTGGCACTTCTGCGCTCCCTTTGGGATGTCTTTGGCAGCTGCAGTAAGCCTGGAACTCAGGCCTTCCTGGTTCAAAATATCCTAGCCCTAGGCTGAACCCTAACCCTAACCCTAACCCTAACCCTAACCCTAACCCTAACCCTAACCCTAACCCTAAACCCTAACCCTAACCCTAAGCCTAACCCTAACCCTAACCCTAACCCTAACCCTAACCCTAACCCTAATCCTAACCCTAACCAAACCCTAACCCTAACCCTAACCAAACCCTAACCCTAACCCTAACCCTAACCCTAACCCCTAACCCTAACCCTAACCCTAACCCTAACCCTAACCCAAACCATAAGCCAAACCCTAACCCTAACCCTAACCCTAACCCTAACCCTAACCCTAACCCAAACCCAAACCCTAACCCTAACCCTAACCCTAACCCTAACCCTAACCCTAACCCTGGGAATGTAAATCAGCCTGGTGTTCGGCCTCTTGCCAAGGAAAAAGCTGTGAAAGCAGACATGTTGTGGCACTTTTGAACTCTCTTTTGGATGCCTTTCGCAGCTCCAGTGTGCCTGGAGGTCTGGGCTTCCTGACTTTGAAAATCCTAGCACAAGGCCTACCTAACCCCAAGCCGAAGACGTGAAAGGCAAATCAGCCAGGAATTAGGGATGTTCCCAACGAAATAGCTGTGGAGGCAGGCATGTTGTGGTACTTTTGTGCACTTCTTGGGTAGTCCTTGGCAGCTGCTCTGTCCTTGGGACTCAGGATTTTCTGGTTCAAAGAACACTAACGCTAGGCGTAACTCAAACCTCAACGCTAGGAAGGAAAATCAGCCTATGTTTCGGGATGGACTCATGAGAAGAGCAGCAGAGGCAGCCAAGTTGTGTCACTTTTGCGGCCCTCTTGGGATGCCTTGAACAGTTGCAGTGTGCCTGGAGCTAAGGTCTTCCTAGTTTTAAAAATCCTAGCCCAGGGCCTAAGCCTAACATTAACCATAGGAAGGTAAATCAGCCGGGTATTAGGGTTCTTACTAAGAAAAAAGCTGTGAAAGCTGCCATGTTGTGCCACTTTTGCACTCTCCTTTGGATGCCTTTCACAGCTCCAGTGTGCCTGGAGGTCTGGGCTTCCTGATTTTAAATATCCTAGCACGAGGTCTACCTAACTCTGACCCGACGACGTGAAAGGCAAATCAGCCAGGAATTAGGGATGTCCCCAAGGAAAAATCTGTGGAGGCAGGCATGTTGTGGTACTTTTGTGCACTTCTTGGCTAGTCCTTGGCAGCTGCTGTGTTCTTGGAACTCAGGGCTTTCTGGTTAAAAGAACACTAACCCTAGGCGTAACTCAAACCTCAACGCAGGGAATGAAAATCAGCCTATGGTTTGGGATGGACTCATAAGAAGAGCAGCAGAGGCAGCCAAGTTGTGTCACTTTTGCGCTCCCATAGGGATGCCTTGAACAGCTGCAGTGTGCCTGGAGCTAAGGGCTTCCTAGTTTTAAAAATCCTAGCCCAGGGCCTAAGCCTAACATTAACCCTAGGAAGGTAAATCAGCCGGGTATTACGGTTCTTCATAAGGAAAAAGCCGCGAAAGCAGCCATGCTGTGGCACTTCTGCGCTCCTTTTGAAATGTCTTTAGCAGCTGCCGTAAGCCTGGAACTCAGGGCTTCCTGGTTGAAAAAATACTAGCCCTAGGCTGAACCCTGGCCCTAACCCTAGGCAGATAAATCAGCCTAGGTATAGGGATGGTGCCAAGGAAAAAGCTGTGAAAGCAGACATGTTGTGGCACTTTTGCACTCTCTTTTGGATGCCTTTCACAGCTCCAGTGTGCCTGGAGGTCTGGGCTTCCTGATTTTGAAAATCCTAGCACAAGGCCTACCTAACCCCAACCCGACGACGTGAAAGGCAAATCAGCCAGGAATTAGGGATGTCCCCAAGGAAATAGCTGTGGAGGCAGGCATGTTATGGTACTTTTGTGCACTTCTTGGGTAGTCCTTCACAGTTGCTATGTTCTTGGAACTCAGGGCTTTCTGGTTCAAAGAACACTAACCTAGGCGTAACTCAAACCTCAACGCTAGGAATGAAAATCAGCCTATGGTTTGGGATGGACTCATAAGAAGAGCAGCAGAGGCAGCCAAGTTGTGTCACTTTTGCGCTCCCATAGGGATGCCTTGAACAGCTGTAGTGTGCCTGGAGCTAAGGGCTTCCTAGTTTTAAAAATCCTAGCCCAGGGCCTAAGCCTAACATTAACCCTAGGAAGGTAAATCAGCCGGGTATTAGGGTTCTTTTTAAGGAAAAAGCCGTGAAAACAGCCGTGTTTTGGCACTTCTGCGCTCCGTTTGGGATGTCTTTGGCAGCTGCAGTAAGCCTGGAACTCAGGCCTTCCTGGTTCAAAATATCCTAGCCCTAGGCTGAACCCTAACCCTAACCCTAACCCTAACCCTAACCCGAACCCTAACCCTAACCCTAACCCTAACCCTAAACCCTAAACCTAACCCTAACCCTAACCCTAACCCTAACCCTAACCCTAACCCTAACCTAACCCTAACCCTAACCCTAACCCTAACCCTAACCCTAACCCCTAAACCTAACCCTAACCCTAACCCTAATCCTAACCCTAATCCTAACCCTAACGCTAACCCTAACCCTAACCCTAACCCTAACCCCAACCCTAACCCTAACCCTAAGCCTAACCCTAACCCTAACCCTAAACCCTAAACCTAACCCTAACCCTAACCCTAACCCTAACCCTAACCCTAACCCTAACCTAACCCTAACCCTAACCCTAACCCTAACCCTAACCCTAACCCCAACCCTAACCCCTAAACCTAACCCTAACCCTAACTCTAATCCTAACCCTAACCCTAACCCTAACGCTAACCCTAACCCTAACCCTAACCCAAACCCTAACCCTAACCATAACCCTAACCCTAACCCTAACCCAAACCCTAATCCTAACCCTAACCCTAACTCTAACCCTAACCCTAACCCTAACCCTAACCCTAACCCTAACCCTAACCCTAGGAATGTAAATCAGCCTGGTGTTAGGCTTCTTGCCAAGGAAAAAGCCGTGAAAGCAGACATGTTGTGGCACTTTTGAACTCTCTTTTGGATGCCTTTCACAGCTCCAGTGTGCCTGGAGGTCTGGGCTTCCTGACTTTGAAAATCCTAGCACAAGGCCTACCTAACCCCAACCCGAAGACGTGAAAGGCAAATCAGCCAGGAATTAGGGATGTTCCCAACGAAATAGCTGTGGAGGCAGGCATGTTGTGGTACTTTTGTGCACTTCTTGGGTAGTCCTTGGCCGCTGCTGTGTGCTTGGGAGTCAGGATTTTCTGGTTCAAAGAACCTTAACCCTAGGCGTAATTCAAACCTCAACGCTAGGAAGGAAAATCAGCCTATGTTTCGGGATGGACTCATGAGAAGAGCAGCAGAGGCAGCCAAGTTGTGTCACTTTTGCGGCCCTCTTGGGATGCCTTGAACAGTTGCAGTGTGCCTGGAGCTAAGGGCTTCCTAGTTTTAAAAATCCTAGCCCAGGGCCTAAGCCTAACATTAACCATAGGAAGGTAAATCAGCCGGGTATTAGGGTTCTTACTAAGGAAAAAGCTGTGAAAGCTGCCATGTTGTGCCACTTTTGCACTCTCCTTTGGATGCCTTTCACAGCTCCAGTGTGCCTGGAGGTCTGGGCTTCCTGATTTTAAATATCCTAGCACGAGGTCTACCTAACTCTGACCCGACGACGTGAAAGGCAAATCAGCCAGGAATTAGGGATGTCCCCAAGGAAAATCTGTGGAGGCAGGCATGTTGTGGTACTTTTGTGCACTTCTTGGCTAGTCCTTGGCAGCTGCTGTGTTCTTGGAACTCAGGGCTTTCTGGTTAAAAGAACACTAACCCTAGGCGTAACTCAAACCTCAACGCAGGGAAGGAAAATCAGCCTATGGTTCAGGATGGTCTCATGGAAATAGCACCAGAGGGAGCCAAGTTGTGTCACTTTTGCGCTCCCCTTGGGCTGCCTTGAACAGCTGCAGTGTGCCTGGAGCTAAGGGCTTCCTAGTTTTAAAAATCCTAGCCCAGGGCCTAAGCCTAACATTAACCCTAGGAAGGTAAATCAGCCGGGTATTACGGTTCTTCATAAGGAAAAAGCCGCGAAAGCAGCCATGCTGTGGCACTTCTGCGCTCCTTTTGAAATGCCTTTAGCAGCTGCCGTAAGCCTGGAACTCAGGGCTTCCTGGTTAAAAAAATACTAGCCCTAGGCTGAACCCTGGCCCTAACCCTAGGCAGATAAATCAGCCTAGGTATAGGGATGGTGCCAAGGAAAAAGCTGTGAAAGCAGACATGTTGTGGCACTTTTGCACTCTCTTTTGGATGCCTTTCACAGCTCCAGTGTGCCTGGAGGTCTGGGCTTCCTGATTTTGAAAATCCTAGCACAAGGCCTACCTAACCCCAACCCGACGACGAGAAAGGCAAATCAGCCAGGAATTAGGGATGTCCCCAAGGAAATAGCTGTGGAGGCAGGCATGTTGTGGTACTTTTGTGCACTTCTTGGGTAGTCCTTCACAGTTGCTATGTTCTTGGAACTCAGGGCTTTCTGGTTCAAAGAACACTAACCTAGGCGTAACTCAAACCTCAACGCTAGGAATGAAAATCCGCCTATGGTTTGGGATGGACTCATAAGAAGAGCAGCAGAGGCAGCCAAGTTGTGTCACTTTTGCGCTCCCATAGGGATGCCTTGAACAGCTGTAGTGTGCCTGGAGCTAAGGGCTTCCTAGTTTTAAAAATCCTAGCCCAGGGCCTAAGCCTAACATTAACCCTAGGAAGGTAAATCAGCCGGGTATTAGGGTTCTTTTTAAGGAAAAAGCCGTGAAAACAGCCGTGTTGTGGCACTTCTGCGCTCCGTTTGGGATGTCTTTGGCAGCTGCAGTAAGCCTGGAACTCAGGCCTTCCTGGTTCAAAATATCCTAGCCCTAGGCTGAACCCTAACCCTAACCCTAACCCTAACCCTAACCCTAACCCTAACCCTAACCCTAACCCTAACTCTAACCCTAACCCTAACCCTAACCCTAACCCTAACCCTAACCCTAACCCTAATCCTAACCCTAACCCCAACCTTAACCCTAACCCTAACCCTAACCCTAACCCTAACCCTAACCCTAACCCTAACCTAACCCTAACCCTAATCCTAACACTAACCCTAACCCTAACCCTAACCCTAACCCTAACCCCTAACCCTAACCCTAACCCTAGCCCTAACCCAAACCCTAACCCTAACCCTAACCCTAACCCTAACCCTAACCCTAACCCTACCCTAACCCTAACCCTAGGAATGTAAATCAGCCTGGTGTTAGGCTTCTTGCCAAGGAAAAAGCCGTGAAAGCAGACATATTGTGGCACTTTTGAACTCTCTTTTGGATGCCTTTCACAGCTCCAGTGTGCCTGGAGGTCTGGGCTTCCTGATTTTAAATATCCTAGCACGAGGTCTACCTAACTCTGACCCGACGACGTGAAAGGCAAATCAGCCAGGAATTAGGGATGTCCCCAAGGAAAAATCTGTGGAGGCAGGCATGTTGTGGTACTTTTGTGCACTTCTTGGCTAGTCCTTGGCAGCTGCTGTGTTCTTGGAACTCAGGGCTTTCTGGTTAAAAGAACACTAACCCTAGGCGTAACTCAAACCTCAACGCAGGGAAGGAAAATCAGCCTATGGTTCAGGATGGTCTCATGGAAATAGCACCAGAGGGAGCCAAGTTGTGTCACTTTTGCGCTCCCCTTGGGCTGCCTTGAACAGCTGCAGTGTGCCTGGAGCTAAGGGCTTCCTAGTTTTAAAAATCCTAGCCCAGGGCCTAAGCCTGACAGTAACCCTAGGAAGGTAAATCAGCCGGGTATTACGGTTCTTCATAAGGAAAAAGCCGCGAAAGCAGCCATGCTGTGGCACTTCTGCGCTCCTTTTGAAATGCCTTTAGCAGCTGCCGTAAGCCTGGAACTCAGGGCTTCCTGGTTAAAAAAATACTAGCCCTAGGCTGAACCCTGGCCCTAACCCTAGGCAGATAAATCAGCCTAGGTATAGGGATGGTGCCAAGGAAAAAGCTGTGAAAGCAGACATGTTGTGGCACTTTTGCACTCTCTTTTGGATGCCTTTCACAGCTCCAGTGTGCCTGGAGGTCTGGGCTTCCTGATTTTCAAAATCCTAGCACAAGGCCTACCTAACCCCAACCCGACGACGTGAAAGGCAAATCAGCCAGGAATTAGGGATGTCCCCAAGGAAATAGCTGTGGAGGCAGGCATGTTGTGGTACTTTTGTGCACTTCTTGGGTAGTCCTTCACAGTTGCTATGTTCTTGGAACTCAGGGCTTTCTGGTTCAAAGAACACTAACCTAGGCGTAACTCAAACCTCAACGCTAGGAATGAAAATCAGCCTATGGTTTGGGATGGACTCATAAGAAGAGCAGCAGAGGCAGCCAAGTTGTGTCACTTTTGCGCTCCCATAGGGATGCCTTGAACAGCTGTAGTGTGCCTGGAGCTAAGGGCTTCCTAGTTTTAAAAATCCTAGCCCAGGGCCTAAGCCTAACATTAACCCTAGGAAGGTAAATCAGCCGGGTATTAGGGTTCTTTTTAAGGAAAAAGCCGTGAAAACAGCCGTGTTGTGGCACTTCTGCGCTCCGTTTGGGATGTCTTTGGCAGCTGCAGTAAGCCTGGAACTCAGGCCTTCCTGGTTCAAAATATCCTAGCCCTAGGCTGAACCCTAACCCTAACCCTAACCCTAACCCTAACCCTAACCCTAACCCTAACCCTAACCCTAACTCTAACCCTAACCCTAACCCTAACCCTAACCCTAACCCTAACCCTAACCCTAATCCTAACCCTAACCCCAACCTTAACCCTAACCCTAACCCTAACCCTAACCCTAACCCTAACCCTAACCCTAACCTAACCCTAACCCTAATCCTAACACTAACCCTAACCCTAACCCTAACCCTAACCCCTAACCCTAACCCTAACCCTAGCCCTAACCCAAACCCTAACCCTAACCCTAACCCTAACCCTAACCCTAACCCTAACCCTACCCTAACCCTAACCCTAGGAATGTAAATCAGCCTGGTGTTAGGCTTCTTGCCAAGGAAAAAGCCGTGAAAGCAGACATATTGTGGCACTTTTGAACTCTCTTTTGGATGCCTTTCACAGCTCCAGTGTGCCTGGAGGTCTGGGCTTCCTGATTTTAAATATCCTAGCACGAGGTCTACCTAACTCTGACCCGACGACGTGAAAGGCAAATCAGCCAGGAATTAGGGATGTCCCCAAGGAAAAATCTGTGGAGGCAGGCATGTTGTGGTACTTTTGTGCACTTCTTGGCTAGTCCTTGGCAGCTGCTGTGTTCTTGGAACTCAGGGCTTTCTGGTTAAAAGAACACTAACCCTAGGCGTAACTCAAACCTCAACGCAGGGAAGGAAAATCAGCCTATGGTTCAGGATGGTCTCATGGAAATAGCACCAGAGGGAGCCAAGTTGTGTCACTTTTGCGCTCCCCTTGGGCTGCCTTGAACAGCTGCAGTGTGCCTGGAGCTAAGGGCTTCCTAGTTTTAAAAATCCTAGCCCAGGGCCTAAGCCTGACAGTAACCCTAGGAAGGTAAATCAGCCGGGTATTACGGTTCTTCATAAGGAAAAAGCCGCGAAAGCAGCCATGCTGTGGCACTTCTGCGCTCCTTTTGAAATGCCTTTAGCAGCTGCCGTAAGCCTGGAACTCAGGGCTTCCTGGTTAAAAAAATACTAGCCCTAGGCTGAACCCTGGCCCTAACCCTAGGCAGATAAATCAGCCTAGGTATAGGGATGGTGCCAAGGAAAAAGCTGTGAAAGCAGACATGTTGTGGCACTTTTGCACTCTCTTTTGGATGCCTTTCACAGCTCCAGTGTGCCTGGAGGTCTGGGCTTCCTGATTTTCAAAATCCTAGCACAAGGCCTACCTAACCCCAACCCGACGACGAGAAAGGCAAATCAGCCAGGAATTAGGGATGTCCCCAAGGAAATAGCTGTGGAGGCAGGCATGTTGTGGTACTTTTGTGCACTTCTTGGGTAGTCCTTCACAGTTGCTATGTTCTTGGAACTCAGGGCTTTCTGGTTCAAAGAACACTAACCTAGGCGTAACTCAAACCTCAACGCTAGGAATGAAAATCAGCCTATGGTTTGGGATGGACTCATAAGAAGAGCAGCAGAGGCAGCCAAGTTGTGTCACTTTTGCGCTCCCATAGGGATGACTTGAACAGCTGTAGTGTGCCTGGAGCTAAGGGCTTCCTAGTTTTAAAAATCCTAGCCCAGGGCCTAAGCCTGACATTAACCCTAGGAAGGTAAATCAGCCGGGTATTAGGGTTCTTTTTAAGGAAAAAGCCGTGAAAACAGCCGTGTTGTGGCACTTCTGCGCTCCGTTTGGGATGTCTTTGGCAGCTGCAGTAAGCCTGGAACTCAGGCCTTCCTGGTTCAAAATATCCTAGCCCTAGGCTGAACCCTAACCCTAACCCTAACCCTAACCCTAACCCTAACCCCTAAACCTAACCCTAACCCTAACTCTAACCCTAACTCTAACCCTAACCCTAACCCTAACCCTAACCCTAACCCTACCCTAACCCTAACCCTAACCCCTAACCCCAACCCTAACCCTAACCCTAACCCTAACCCTAACCCTAACCCTAACCCCAACCCTAACCCTAACCCTAACCCTAACCCTAACCCTAACCCTAACCATAACCCTAACCCTAACCCTAACCCTAACATAACCCTAACCCTAACCCTAACCCTAACCTAACCCTAACCCTAACCCTAACCCTAACCCTAACCCTAACCCCTAAACCTAACCCTAACCCTAACCCTAACCCTAACCCTAACCCTAAACCTAACCAAAACCTAACCCTAACCCTAACCCTAACCCTAACCCCTAACCCTAACCCTAACCCTAACCCTAACCCTAACCCAAACCCTAACCCTAACCCTAACCCTAACCCTAACCCAAACCCTAACCCTAACCCTAACCCTAACCCTAACCCTAACCCTAACCCTAACCCTAACCCTAAGAATGTAAATCAGCCTGGTGTTAGGCTTCTTGCCAAGGAAAAAGCCGTGAAAGCAGACATGTTGTGGCACTTTTGAACTCTCTTTTGGATGCCTTTCACAGCTCCAGTGTGCCTGGAGGTCTGGGCTTCCTGACTTTGAAAATCCTAGCACAAGGCCTACCTAACCCCAAGCCGAAGACGTGAAAGGCAAATAAGCCAGGAATTAGGGATTTTCCCAACGAAATAGCTGTGGAGGCAGGCATGTTGTGGTACTTTTGTGCACTTCTTGGGTAGTCCTTGGCAGCTGCTGTGTGCTTGGGACTCAGGATTTTCTGGTTCAAAGAACCTTAACCCTAGGCGTAATTCAAACCTCAGCGCTAGGAAGGAAAATCAGCCTATGTTTCGGGATGGACTCATGAGAAGAGCAGCAGAGGCAGCCAAGTTGTGTCACTTTTGCGGCCCTCTTGGGATGCCTTGAACAGTTGCAGTGTGCCTGGAGCTAAGGGCTTCCTAGTTTTAAAAATCCTAGCCCAGGGCCTAAGCCTAACATTAACCATAGGAAGGTAAATCAGCCGGGTATTAGGGTTCTTACTAAGGAAAAAGCTGTGAAAGCTGCCATGTTGTGCCACTTTTGCACTCTCCTTTGGATGCCTTTCACAGCTCCAGTGTGCCTGGAGGTCTGGGCTTCCTGATTTTAAATATCCTAGCACGAGGTCTACCTAACTCTGACCCGACGACGTGAAAGGCAAATCAGCCAGGAATTAGGGATGTCCCCAAGGAAAAATCTGTGGAGGCAGGCATGTTGTGGTACTTTTGTGCACTTCTTGGCTAGTCCTTGGCAGCTGCTGTGTTCTTGGAACTCAGGGCTTTCTGGTTAAAAGAACACTAACCCTAGGCGTAACTCAAACCTCAACGCAGGGAAGGAAAATCAGCCTATGGTTCAGGATGGTCTCATGGAAATAGCACCAGAGGGAGCCAAGTTGTGTCACTTTTGCGCTCCCCTTGGGCTGCCTTGAACAGCTGCAGTGTGCCTGGAGCTAAGGGCTTCCTAGTTTTAAAAATCCTAGCCCAGGGCCTAAGCCTGACAGTAACCCTAGGAAGGTAAATCAGCCGGGTATTACGGTTCTTCATAAGGAAAAAGCCGCGAAAGCAGCCATGCTGTGGCACTTCTGCGCTCCTTTTGAAATGCCTTTAGCAGCTGCCGTAAGCCTGGAACTCAGGGCTTCCTGGTTAAAAAAATACTAGCCCTAGGCTGAACCCTGGCCCTAACCCTAGGCAGATAAATCAGCCTAGGTATAGGGATGGTGCCAAGGAAAAAGCTGTGAAAGCAGACATGTTGTGGCACTTTTGCACTCTCTTTTGGATGCCTTTCACAGCTCCAGTGTGCCTGGAGGTCTGGGCTTCCTGATTTTCAAAATCCTAGCACAAGGCCTACCTCACCCCAACCCGACGACGTGAAAGGCAAATCAGCCAGGAATTAGGGATGTCCCCAAGGAAATAGCTGTGGAGGCAGGCATGTTGTGGTACTTTTGTGCACTTCTTGGGTAGTCCTTCACAGTTGCTATGTTCTTGGAACTCAGGGCTTTCTGGTTCAAAGAACACTAACCTAGGCGTAACTCAAACCTCAACGCTAGGAATGAAAATCAGCCTATGGTTTGGGATGGACTCATAAGAAGAGCAGCAGAGGCAGCCAAGTTGTGTCACTTTTGCGCTCCCATAGGGATGCCTTGAACAGCTGTAGTGTGCCTGGAGCTAAGGGCTTCCTAGTTTTAAAAATCCTAGCCCAGGGCCTAAGCCTAACATTAACCCTAGGAAGGTAAATCAGCCGGGTATTAGGGTTCTTTTTAAGGAAAAAGCCGTGAAAACAGCCGTGTTGTGGCACTTCTGCGCTCCGTTTGGGATGTCTTTGGCAGCTGCAGTAAGCCTGGAACTCAGGCCTTCCTGGTTCAAAATATCCTAGCCCTAGGCTGAACCCTAACCCTAACCCTAACCCTAACCCTAACCCTAACCCTAACCCTAACCCTAGCCCTAAACCCTAACCCCTAACCCTAACCCTAACCCTAACCCTAACCCTAACCCTAACCCTAACCTAACCCTAACCCTAACCCTAACCCTAACCCTAACCCTAAACCTAACCCTAACCCTAACCCTAACCCTAAACCTAACCCTAACACTAATACTAACCCTAACCCTAACCCTAACCCTAACCAAACCCTAACCCTAACCCTAAGCCTAACCCAAACCCTAATCCTAACCCCTGACCCTAACCCTAACCCTAACCCTTAACCTAACCCTAACCCAAACCCTAACCCTAAACCTAACCCTAACCCCAACCCAAACCCTAAACCTAACCCTAACCCTAACCCTAACCCTAACCCTAACCCTAACCCTAACCCTAACCCTAACCCTAACCCTAACCCCTAACCCTAACCCTAACCCTAACCCTAACTCTAACCCCAACCCTAACCCTAACCCTAACCCTAACCCTAACCCTAACCCTAACCCTAACCTTAACCCTAACCCTAACCCTAACCTAACCCTAACCCTAACCCTAACCCTAACCCTAACCCTAACCCTAACCCTAACCCCTAAACCTAACCCTAACCCTAACCCTAACCCTAACCCTAACCCTAACCAAACCCTAACCCTAACCCTAACCCTAACCCTAACCCTAACCCTAACCCTAACCCTAACCCCTAACCCTAACCCTAACCCTAACCCTAACCCTAACCCTAACCCAAACCCTAACCCTAACCCTAACCCTAACCCTAACCCTAACCCAAACCCTAACCCTAACACTAGCCCTAACCCTAACCCTAACCCTAACCCTAACCCTAGGAATGTAAATCAGCCTGGTGTTAGGGTTCTTGCCAAGGAAAAAGCCGTGAAAGCAGACATGTTGTGGCACTTTTGAACTCTCTTTTGGATGCCTTTCACAGCTCCAGTGTGCCTGGAGGTCTGGGCTTCCTGACTTTGAAAATCCTAGCACAAGGCCTACCTAACCCCAACCCGAAGACGTGAAAGGCAAATCAGCCAGGAATTAGGGATGTTCCCAACGAAATAGCTGTGGAGGCAGGCATGTTGTGGTACTTTTGTGCACTTCTTGGGTAGTCCTTGGCAGCTGCTGTGTGCTTGGGACTCAGGATTTTCTGGTTCAAAGAACCTAAACCCTAGGCGTAATTCAAACCTCAACGCTAGGAAGGAAAATCAGCCTATGTTTCGGGATGGACTCATGAGAAGAGCAGCAGAGGCAGCCAAGTTGTGTCACTTTTGCGGCCCTCTTGGGATGCCTTGAACAGTTGCAGTGTGCCTGGAGCTAAGGGCTTCCTAGTTTTAAAAATCCTAGCCCAGGGCCTAAGCCTAACATTAACCATAGGAAGGTAAATCAGCCGGGTATTAGGGTTCTTACTAAGGAAAAAGCTGTGAAAGCTGCCATGTTGTGCCACTTTTGCACTCTCCTTTGGATGCCTTTCACAGCTCCAGTGTGCCTGGAGGTCTGGGCTTCCTGATTTTAAATATCCTAGCACGAGGTCTACCTAACTCTGACCCGACGATGTGAAAGGCAAATCAGCCAGGAATTAGGGATGTCCCCAAGGAAAAATCTGTGGAGGCAGGCATGTTGTGGTACTTTTGTGCACTTCTTGGCTAGTCCTTGGCAGCTGCTGTGTTCTTGGAACTCAGGGCTTTCTGGTTAAAAGAACACTAACCCTAGGCGTAACTCAAACCTCAACGCAGGGAAGGAAAATCAGCCTATGGTTCAGGATGGTCTCATGGAAATAGCACCAGAGGGAGCCAAGTTGTGTCACTTTTGCGCTCCCCTTGGGCTGCCTTGAACAGCTGCAGTGTGCCTGGAGCTAAGGGCTTCCTAGTTTTAAAAATCCTAGCCCAGGGCCTAAGCCTGACAGTAACCCTAGGAAGGTAAATCAGCCGGGTATTACGGTTCTTCATAAGGAAAAAGCCGCGAAAGCAGCCATGCTGTGGCACTTCTGCGCTCCTTTTGAAATGCCTTTAGCAGCTGCCGTAAGCCTGGAACTCAGGGCTTCCTGGTTAAAAAAATACTAGCCCTAGGCTGAACCCTGGCCCTAACCCTAGGCAGATAAATCAGCCTAGGTATAGGGATGGTGCCAAGGAAAAAGCTGTGAAAGCAGACATGTTGTGGCACTTTTGCACTCTCTTTTGGATGCCTTTCACAGCTCCAGTGTGCCTGGAGGTCTGGGCTTCCTGATTTTCAAAATCCTAGCACAAGGCCTACCTAACCCCAACCCGACGACGTGAAAGGCAAATCAGCCAGGAATTAGGGATGTCCCCAAGGAAATAGCTGTGGAGGCAGGCATGTTGTGGTACTTTTGTGCACTTCTTGGGTAGTCCTTCACAGTTGCTATGTTCTTGGAACTCAGGGCTTTCTGGTTCAAAGAACACTAACCTAGGCGTAACTCAAACCTCAACGCTAGGAATGAAAATCAGCCTATGGTTTGGGATGGACTCATAAGAAGAGCAGCAGAGGCAGCCAAGTTGTGTCACTTTTGCGCTCCCATAGGGATGCCTTGAACAGCTGTAGTGTGCCTGGAGCTAAGGGCTTCCTAGTTTTAAAAATCCTAGCCCAGGGCCTAAGCCTAACATTAACCCTAGGAAGGTAAATCAGCCGGGTATTAGGGTTCTTTTTAAGGAAAAAGCCGTGAAAACAGCCGTGTTGTGGCACTTCTGCGCTCCGTTTGGGATGTCTTTGGCAGCTGCAGTAAGCCTGGAACTCAGGCCTTCCTGGTTCAAAATATCCTAGCCCTAGGCTGAACCCAAACCCTAACCCTAACCCTAACCCTAACCCTAACCCTAACCCTAACCCTAACCCTAACCCTAACCCTAACCCTAACCCTAGCCCTAAACCCTAACCCCTAACCCTAAACCTAACCCTAACCCTAACCCTAACCCTAACCCTAACCTAACCCTAACCCTAACCCTAACCCTAACCCTAACCCTAAACCTAACCCTAACCCTAACCCTAACCCTAACCCTAACCCTAACCCTAATACTAACCCTAACCCTAACCCTAACCAAACCCTAACCCTAACCCTAACCCTAACCCAAACCCTAATCCTAACCCCTAACCCTAACCCTAACACTAACCCTTAACCTAACCCTAACCCAAACCCTAACCCTAAACCTAACCCTAACCCCAACCCAAACCCTAAACCTAACCCTAACCCTAACACTAGCCCTAACCCTAACCCTAACCCTAACCCTAACCCTAGGAATGTAAATCAGCCTGGTGTTAGGGTTCTTGCCAAGGAAAAAGCCGTGAAAGCAGACATGTTGTGGCACTTTTGAACTCTCTTTTGGATGCCTTTCACAGCTCCAGTGTGCCTGGAGGTCTGGGCTTCCTGACTTTGAAAATCCTAGCACAAGGCCTACCTAACCCCAACCCGAAGACGTGAAAGGCAAATCAGCCAGGAATTAGGGATGTTCCCAACGAAATAGCTGTGGAGGCAGGCATGTTGTGGTACTTTTGTGCACTTCTTGGGTAGTCCTTGGCAGCTGCTGTGTGCTTGGGACTCAGGATTTTCTGGTTCAAAGAACCTAAACCCTAGGCGTAATTCAAACCTCAACGCTAGGAAGGAAAATCAGCCTATGTTTCGGGATGGACT